>NC_137786.1:168258849-168523615 GCF_963383645.1 Muscardinus avellanarius | reverse complement strand
AGGAGGCCCTGTTTCAAATTTAAAAGGGCCAAGGTGTAGTTCAGAGGTAGAAGGCTCCTGAGTTCAATGTTCAATAACAACAACAAAAATTACAAAGAAGCTCCATTGCACAAGCCTGTAATCCCAGTACTTGGGAGGCTGAGACAGGAGGGTCACAGGTTCAAGGACAGCCTCAAAAATGTATCAAGACTCTCAACAAAACAGTTTTGAAACAAAAAAATAAAAACAGGAATGGAGGGTAGCTTGGAAGTAGACTGTTCCTGGGTTCTATCACAGATAAAGGAAGAAAGGAAAGAAAGAAATCTCCTTGGAGCTCTCAGGGGACCAGAGAGAAGCTGCGTCTCCCTTTCTCCACAAAGCCCCTATGCCAGGTGATGAGCTACATGCCTTCCTTACCCTCCAACCACTACTGCCAAACACTCTGCTCTGTATTAATTGGCCTGGAAATTTTTTTAAAAAAATTCTAAGTATCTCAGTGCTCATTTCCAGCCTCTTCATAAACCAGAAGAGAGAAGAACAGTTTAAATTTGGATTTTTTCCCCCTGACTCATTAAGTAAGCTCTAACAGCCAGAACAGATGGACAGACGTTGGCTCTCTCCGCTGACCTCTCTATGAACCTCAAACAAATCTCTTTACTTCCCAGTCTTGTTGTTTTCTTTGTGGGTTTAACCAATAAAAATGAATTCAACCTCAGCTGGCATCCTTGTGGAAGAGGTGAGGACTGCACATTGCCTGGTCTCTGGGACCCTCTGAGGCCAGGCCCCGCCCTGGCTGGTCTCTGATTCCAGGCCCAAACTACCTCACCCACATTTTCTCTGAATTCCATCCCTGCAATCCCAGCATGGCCCCAAGTTCAGCACATGGCTCTTCTCTGACTGCCCTTCTGCCTGTTGGAGTATGTGCGCCTACTTGGCCGGAAAATAATCATGTGGTGGGAAAGAGGCCTTTTCCAGGAGTGGGGGCTATTATTGGGGATGGAAACCAGGGGAGCTACACCCTCAACCCAATTTTACTTCTTATTTGGAAACAGGGTCTCACTAGATTGCTGAGAGTCTCACTAAGTTGCCGAGGCCAGCTTTGAACCTGCACTCTTCCTGTCTGGGCCTCTCAAGTACTGGGATTATAAGCTACCACGCCCAGCTTTATTTTTTGTTTTTAAAACAGGGTCTCACTAGATTGGTAAAGATCTTGTTAAATTGCTGAGATTGGTCTGGAACTTTTGATTCTCCTGTCTCAGACTCCCAAATACTACATTACAGGCATGCACCATTTCCTGGCTGAAAAGAATCCTTTTCAGTAGGGAATTCATGTTAAAAATGCAGGCTGCCTCCACAATAACATAAATCTGGTTACCTCCTCACTTTGTTTTTTTTTTTTTGGGGGGGGGGTGTCCTGGAAGCCCTTCTACCTCTGGGCTACACTCCCAGACTTTTTTTTTTTTTTTTTGGGAAACAGGGTCTCTTAACCCTGCGTGGCTGGCTTCGAATCCTCCTGTCTCCGCCTCCCAAGAAGGGATTACAAGTGTGTGCCACCACGCCCGGCTCTCCTCACTTTGTTTCTATAGAAGTCATCACAGACTACTCATTAATGTTTACACAAAGAAAAGAGACTCACATGTGCCTTTCGAAAGTGAAGTTTAATATGAAGTTTGAGGTGATTTAAATAGGCTTTGGAAAACACGGTGGCCTACTTTGTGACTATTATCAAGTATCTTTACAAATAACTACATGTTACTACTCAAAAGAGATCACTGCAGGGAGCATGGCACAATCACTCGCACTCTTTAAGACAGACTGGCCGTTCTCCTACTTTGGGGGGTCCACAGTACTATATAGCCTTTAATTCTTTTTTTTTGCTGTAATTCTGTTTTTGGTTTTTTTTGTGTGTTACTGGGGAGACTGGGAGACATTCTACCTCCGAGCTATTCTCCCAGCCCTATTTTATTTTATTTTATTTTATTTTGAAACAGGGACTTGCTAAGTTGTTGAGGGCCTTGCTAGGTTGCTGAGGCTGACCTCAAACCTGACATCTTCCTGTCTCAGCCTCTCAAGTACTGGGATTACAGGCATGTGCCGCCCCAGCATGCCTGCCACTTTGTAGACTTTATTAACAAGACCTGTAAGCTCTTCTACCCATTTGTTTGTATGACTGTCTCCTACACTTTGCTGCCCTTTATTACCCCATGGAGGAAGTCCCTTAAGGACGGGGATCCCACCATATTCCTTCCTAAGTCCTCAGCACTCTCAGTGTGCCTGACCTAGCTAGTCTTCATAATATCAGGAAGAAAGCGATAAAAAGTACTAGAGTTTGGAAGGACTTTGTCTCTCCAAAGTCCACATGCTGGAGGCTTGGCTCCCAGGCTGGTGGTGCTGGGACAGGCTTGTGGATGCTAAGTAGGGCCTACTGGAAGTCCTCTGGTGACTGGGGGTGCTATCCTCAGAAGGGAATGCTGGTGGTCTCCTGAAGTGAGCACTTATGAGACCAAAGTTCTTATAATATGCCATTGTTAACATGACCTACATTATGATGTGAGACTATAGTCCACCAATAAAATAAAATTAAAATTAAAAAATAAAAGCCTGCACCTGACCTGGGCCTCTCTCCGCTTTCTCCTTCGCCATGTGATCTCTTTCTGCAAGCACGCTGCCATCACCATCAGCCAGTGGGCCCTTGCCAGATCCTGCACCATGCTGCCTGGACTTTCAGCCTCCTAAATTGTGAGCTAAATAAACTTCTTTTTCTTTACAAATAACCTGCCTCATGAAGTTTCCACTAGAGCGATAAAAAAAATAAAAACAGATAAATAATGAGGCCAAAAGGGGGAGAAATGGTAAGAGTCAGGAGGGCAGAAGTGAGTCTGTCTTACTCATTGTTACTTGACCTATGAACAATTCTTGAATTAATGCATGGATTAAATAAACAAAATGAGCAGTGGTACCAAAGCAAGAAAATATAGAGCTTTGTTATAGAATAATAAATGTCACCTATCATCAGTTCTAAAAACGTTCTTTCTTACATTTTGACAGCTTGGGAATTAAGATGCATTTTACAATGGATGGCACCTTAGCATCGTTTCATTGTTTTTTTTTTTTTTTTTGGAACTTGAATTTCTCTTTCTTTCTCAGCAGTGCATAAGAGAGTAATATTACTAGAAATAATGGTGTGCCATAGATACACTGGAATACAATTATTTGGTGTGGCTATGGCAAGGAGAGTTGGAAAGATAACTTTAAAATTGTACTGGATCTTCCACAAGAGTAGAAATTGAGGCTAGACCTTTTTAATGGGTGGCAAAAGGAATGACTGACAATGTCCCCACCCCCTCCCTAAGAGCAGCCAAGTGAGGCTCCCAGTGGCTACATCTATGCTGTCACTCGGCCTATCTGGGGACCAATGATTGGCCCAGTGATGGTCACAAGATCTAAACTGGGCCAGAAGCAGGCAGAATGTAGATCAGTTCTCTCCTGTTGACAATGGTATTAAGCTGGACATGGTAGCTCATGCCCAAAATCCTAGTACTTGGGAGGCTGAGACAGGGAAATAGGAGGTCCATGGCCAGCCTCAGCAACTTAGTGAGGCCCTCCATAACTTAGTGTTTTAAAATAGAAAATAAAATAGGGCTAGGGCAGAATAGCACAGAGGCAGAATGTCCCAGGATCAATCCCAGTACCACAAAAACAAACAAAAAGCCAGAGAGATTCAGAGTTGAGGAGCAACTGGTGGCCATACTCCCTACCAGCAGAGAGAAGCAAGGCCAAGAGACAGAAACTTAACACTTTTGAAACCCTGTATACTTCAAGCTGGCTATGTGCTCACCAAACCCATTTTCTCTTCCTTCCTAAGCAAACAGGCCATATTTCTCCACAACCTTAACCATTAGGTGTGCTCAAACACTGATCACAGTCAAGAGAATGAAGACAGAAGTGAGAAAAGCCAATTTCAGTAGCCATGTTGAACCACTGTATAAATAAGAGAAATAAACTTCTTTTGTATTAAGCCACTGAAATTTAGAGGCTGTTTGGTTGGCTATGAGTTCTAAAACCACCTGGTTCCAGCTGTGGCTCTCATCTTACATCCTTTCCAGAAAGCCCCACTGTGCTCAAGTGAGAGTTGTGATTTTTTTCATTTACAACTTCAAGAGCTCCAACTAATATCCAGGAAGGATGAACAGCAATCATTTGACGTACTAAGAGAAGAGAAGTAGGAAACAATTCCCAAGTGTCTAAGGAAAACCTAAAATATATCCCACAACAGGGTAGTGATTTCAATAAACACGTGACAACACACAAAGACCCTTTTCGGTCTTCAAGCTTTAAATTCAGGAACCGCTGATAGTAAGTAAGCTACTCTCTTCCCCAATCTCTATCAGTCCTATCTCTCTTTTTTTTTTCTCTCCCTAAGTACTGGGAATTGAACCCAGGGGCATTCTATCTCTGAGCTACACCCCATCCCTATTAATTTTTCATTCATTCATTCATTCATTCATTCATTCGTTTGTTTATTCATTCAGTGCTAGGATTGAAACTAGGGGTATTCTACCTTTGAACTACACCCCCAGCCCTATTTTATTTTGAAACAGGGCCTCACTAGGCTGCTGAGGCTGGCTGTGCATTTATGATCCTCCTGTCTTAGTTTCCCAAGTACTGGAATTACATGCTTATGCCACCATACTTGGCTTCTTGTGTGTGTGGGGGGCAGGTAGGTGGTACTGGGAATCCAACCCAGAAACATGTTACCTCTGAGCTATATCCCAAGCCCTATTTTATTCCTTATTTTGAAACAGGGTCTCACTAAATTGTGGAGGGCCTCACAAGTTGCTGAAGCTGGTCTTGAACCTGCGATCCTCCTGTCTCAGCCTCCCAAGTACCAAGATTACAAGTGTGCGCCACCATGCCCGGCTTCTTTTTATTTTTTTATTTGTAAACAAGGTCTTGCTAAGTTTCTCACAGCCTTACTAAGTTGCTGAGCCTATCCATAAAATGGTAATCCTCCTGTCTTGGCCTCTCAAGTACTAAGTGAAATTACAGGGGTATACCACCATGCCCAGCTGCACTTGTTCCTTTGAAGCTTAACCTTCTGTAACTTTAGTTGTGAACATCTCAAATAACTCTGGAACATTGGGCCTCCTACTGATCTGCTCTAGGCTTCCTAAATTCCCTTAAAAATAATGTAACCACCAGGTCTTTTTTTTTTAACTTTATTATCTTTCTCCAATCAGAAAGAAAATCGGACCGAGAAAAGCGGGGCTTAAGAGCCCCGCTAACAACAAATCTCCATTACCACAAAATCAGCGCCTTTCATAGCCAGAAAACACCATCACCAGTGAAACAAAAAATCACCAGGCTCCAGAGAGAAAGCGGACTGAGAACAGAGCCACAGAGGAGATAACCGGCCTTGTGCCCAAGGACGCGGCAGATGCGGCAACAGCGCCATACTGCCGGCGGCACCAGCGAATTCACGGGACGGCTACAGCAAGCCGAGGTGAGCCACTGCGGAACAGCCAGGCGGGATTTCTCCGCACAGAGAGCATCTAAAGCCCCCAGTGGCCGAGCTCAGCACACGCTGCAGGGATTCAGAAGAAATCAAAATCAAGAAGAAAAACGCCAGCCCCATAGCCGAGGGCGTAGCAGCGGCACCATATTGCCACCGGCGGCAGCAGCAGAAAATTCACCGAATCCAGTATAGCTACATCTGTGTACTCAAGAACAGTGAGTCAAATTGCAGGCCACAGAGGAGAAATCCCAGTACTGTACTCCCTGGGACTTGACCCAGTGGGGAAGGGGCGGTGGCAGAGATATCACACCATAGGAGAACGTGCAACCTGGCACCCCCCACAGTCTAAAGCAGCCTCTATCAACTCTCTGGGTCGGAGACTCTGTGATAAAACCCAGTAAAGGAGTAGTGGGGTCTGAGATACTACTGACTCGAGATCCAGAACACCTTAAGGGAAGTCATAGTGACCCAAGGGAAGAACCCAGAGAAGGTACAAACATCGGAAATCATGGGAAAGAGGAATAATACTGGAGCAATGAATGCCCACAACCCCACAACATCAGAACCCAATAAAAAAGAAAATCAGAGATTTCTAGAAGATCAAATCAGGAAAATAACTGTAGAAATAATAGAGGTGCTTCGAAAAGAACTCAGAGAGAGCCAAAAAGAGATAAAGGATGCAATTAATGAAGTAAAGGCCTCAATTCAAAGCACAAACAACCGATTAGACCACATGGAGAACAGAATCTCGCTCTTAGAAGATGAGCAAACCAAAAATGAACTCATAGTTTCTAATCTAGAAAAAAATATCCAACAGCAGGAATCTGACATTGAAGAAATATGGGCCCATTTTAAGAGAGCTAACCTAAGAATAATTGGAATAGAGGAGGGAAAAGAAAGTGAAACCAAAGGGATCAACAATCTCTTCAAAGAAGTAATAGCAGAAAATTTTCCAAACATAGAGCAAGAGGTTGATACAAAGGTCCAGGAAACTTATAGAACTCCCTTTAGACAGGATCAGAGAAGAGGATCCCCACGCCACATAATTGTCAAAATGACCAATGTGGAAGCCAAGCAGAGAATCTTAAAGGCAACAAAAACAAAGGGCCAAGTGACATTCAGAGGCAAACCAATTAGAATCACTCCAGACTTCCCAAACCAAGTCATGAGAGCCAGAAGGGCTTGGAGTAACATATTCCAAACTCTGAAAGAAAACAACTTCCAGCCAAAAATTTCCTACCCAGCAAAACTTTCTATCAAATTAGATGGAAAAACAAGAAGCTTCCATGACAAACAGAAACTGAAGGAATTTATGTCTTCAAAACCAGCACTAGAGAAAATACTCAAAGAGATTAACTACAAAGAAGAAATAGGTAACACACACCAGAACCAGAGAAACAAGAGTTTCCATCCAACAGACAATTAAGATTGGTTATCTGTGGAGATTCATTATTTATGTTAGTCTTTTACCTATCTCTAAATGGTATTGTTTGCCTTTATTGTTGTTAATTTTTAGGATTTCTAGTTGGAATATTAATATACCTTCAGATATAGCAATTGGAAATATTTTATCCCATTCTATTAGTAACTGTTAACTCTGTTTACATTGTCTTTGGATATACAATTTTTTTTTTTTTTAGTGAGTCTGTATACTCCTCTGTTGCCTGTGCCATTGAAATCATAACCAAGAAATCACTGCCAATTTCAATGTTGTGAGGTTTTATGACCCAGATTTTCTCCTAAAAGTTTATAGTCTTAAGATTTATATTTAGGTCTATTATCTATTTTGAGTTAATATTTGTATATGGGATTAGGTAAGGGTCCAATTTTATTCTTTTCCATGTAATTATTATTTTTTAACAATATTTAGTTAAAAGATTATCATTTCCACCACCAAATGTTCGTGGAAACCTTGTCAAAAATAACTTGACAATATAGGGAAGAATTTAGCTCTAGGCTTTTATTTAACTCCAATGGTTTATATATCTGCCTTTAGAATAGTACTACACTGTTTCAATTATTGTAGCTTTATATGGTTTGAAATCAGAAAATATATATCTTCTAGCTTTGTTCTTTTTCAAGATCGTTTTGGGTACCTAGACTCCATATTCCATATTAGGATAGATTTTTTTCTGAAAAATAAATATATAAATATATGATAGTTTCACCTAAAAAATAGAAAAAAATATTCTCTGGTAAGAAAGAAAGCAAAAAGAAATATTGAAATGTTATCTTTAAGTCATCAAAAGCTTGGTATCAGACAAATGAAACTGTTATGTGAGATTATAATTTTTAATTTTAGATAAATTGCCATATTACTAGATGTCAACTACTAAGCCAAGCATGGGAGGGAGGGATAGGGAGAGAATGGGGTAGGGATTGGGTGGGGGCTGACTGGGAAAAGTGTGCATGTATGTCTACAAAAGTATGTATCCTACTATGATGTATGAATACAGTGCACCAATAAAAAAAAAAAGAAAAAAAAAGAAAATCAAAACTTTATAGATATTTGGTACATAGCTTCATTTAAGTGTCAAAGGCAACTAAATCTTCCCCAAAATAAAAAGAAATTCTGAATTCACCAAAGTCTTACTGAATCTAGTGATTATGCAATATATTTTTGACCACTGGAAGAACAGGAAGGATGAGGTTCTTGTGGTCTTCTGCATTATCTTCTTGGACTTCAGGGTCATTTCCACATACCATCCTCCTATCCTAGACAGGGTCAGCTGCCTTTTCTCTATGCTCCAATGTCCCCTGTATACACTGCTACCAGCGTTATGACCATATTGTATGATAATTATACCATTATGTCTCCTTCACAAGCCCACAACCTCATTTTAGGCAAGGAACGTGTCCTGACAAATCTCAATGGCCAGCACCTACCAGCATTGTACCTGGTATATAGTAGATACTAAGTCAGATGAATGAGTGAGATTTTAGATCTGAGAGACACCTTACGAGTAACCTGATATAATACAGTCGTTATTTCATAGCCAAGGAAGCTGAGCCTCAAAGACGTCAGATAACTTAGCCAAAGCACCCTCAATAACAGCAAGATGATGGGAGGCAGTTACCTGCCATTTTGGCTATGAGCTCAAATGAAAACATCACTTCATACTCTCCCCCAGAGGAGGTACTGTCACTTAGTGGACACAGTATGGGCTCCGGGCAAAGTCTTGCTTTCCTGTCACCAGCCACTCATTCCTGGACAAGCTACCTCATCTCTCTGAGTCACAATCTCTGCACCTGTTAACTGAGCTATTAATAACTCCAGTGTTGTTGGGGTAGTCCATCTGTCAACATATATAAAGTGCCTCGCAGAGTACCTGGCAATATGCACTACCTAAATGTTTACTGAATGAATCATGAGTGAGTCTCCATCCAGCACACCACAACTTGGTGTCTTAGACTTTGCTCCCAAGACTGCCTACATGGAAGGACCCTGGAGTAACTGTAATTACAGAACCGTGCACTCGGGGATGTGCACCTCCTGAGAGGAATCTCAGCGCTGCTCTTACCTTCTGCTCTTAGAACTTGGCTCACAGCTCCCTTCACCTGAGTTGCCCCTCCAACCTTCCTCAGTGCCACACAAACCTACCATCTTCCAACGCCCAGCCGTATTTACCTTGTCGAGGAGGTCATCTCTAACCACTATGACATCACCGGTCCCTCCCCGGCTCCTGGGTCCTTTTCCACCACGTAGTAAAGGGTGCTGTGGTTTGAATGCTTGCCTGCCTTCAAAAATTCATGTTGAAACTGAATTCCCAGTGCAAACAGGATTAAGAGGTAGGAGCTGCAGCATGTGATTACACTGTGAGGTCCCTGCTCTCATGAATGAATCGGTGGCTTATGAAAGCACTTGAGAGGGTAAGTTTGTCCTCCTGGCACGTGAGGACACAGCACTCTCTCCCTCTGGAGGACACAGCTGCAAGGTACCATCTTAGAAGCAGAGAACAGTTCTTGCCAGACTCTGAGCCTGCTGGGGCCTTGATCGTGACCTTCCCGGCCTCCAGAACTATACGAAATAAATTTTGCCAGGCGTGGGGGCTCAGGCTTGTAACCCCAGCATTTGGGAGGCTGAGACAGAAGGATCTCAGTTCACGGACAGCTTCAGCTATTTAGTAAAGACCCTTTGAAACTTGAGACCCTGTTTCCAAATAAATAAATAATAATAAATAGGGCTGGGGGTATAGCTCAGAGGTAGAATACCCCCGGGTTCCATCCCCTTTATTGCAAAAATTAATTAACTAATTAATTTCTAGTGTTTATAAATTACCCAGTCTCAGGTATTTTGTTATGGCAGCACAAATGGACTAAGGTAAGGAGTATATGTTTGTTTTTAATACTTTTATTATTACATTATATTCTCACATTGGAATGTAGTTCACACTGATAGTGACCTATACACACACAGCAGTTGGTGAGTTTTCCCCTGGTTCCCTCCCCACGCCCCCATTTCCAATGTTTTTTTTTTTTTAACCATAAAATACCTGTAACATAAGATTTACTTTTTTTTTTTTTTTTTTTTTTTTTTTTTTTTGGCAGCACTGGGGATTGAACCCAGGGGAATTATACTTCCACGCTACACCCCTAGCCCTATTTTTAACTCTTTATTTTAAAACAAGGTCTCACTAAGTTGTGCAGGGCCTCACTAAATAGCTGAACCTCTCTGTGAACCCGCAATCCTTCTGTCTCAGCCTGACAAAAGCTGGGATTACAAGTGTGCGCCACCATGCCCAGCTAAGATTTACTATCTTAAAAATCTATCCCAGTACTTGGGAGGCTGAGTCGGGAAGATCCCAATTTTGAGGCCAGTATGTATATGGTCATTTAGGAAGACTCTGTTTCAAAATAAAAACAAATAAATAAAAAGGGCTCAGTAGCAGAACCCTCTGGGTTCGAGCCCCAATCCCACAAAAAAAGAAAAAGAAAGAAAACTTGTGCAATCAGTCTCCAGAATTTTTCATTTTACAAAGATAAAAACTTTACCCATTAAAGAATATTATGAGTCTGGCTACTCCAGATATTTCACATAAGTGGAATCATACAGTATTTGTCCTTTTATGGTTGGCTGATTTCACTTAGCATTATGTCTTCCAGGTTCATCCACGTTATAGCATGTGTCAGAATTCCCTTCCTTTATAAGGCTGAATAATATTCTTTTGTATGTACATATCACATTTTATCTATCCATCAATCAGTACACCAGTTCTTTCCACTTTTGTCTTTGGTAGATACTGTTGCTGTGAGCATGAGGGCAGAGAGATAGATCTATTTACTCTCTAATGGAGTATGAACTCCTTAATGATAAAGACTAGATCTCAACCATCTCTATAGTTCTCAAGATGCCTGACATGTGCTGGACACTCAATAAACGTCAATCAAGTAAATAAAATAGGACTCATTCCCAACGATAAAGTGAGAAACTAATCATCTTTCACACAAAACTGCGAAATGCACAGCAGAAAACTCACACAGTGCAATAAGACATTTCTTGACTTCTGTTCCTGGTTCTGCTTCTTATTAGTCAGATGATCTTAGGCATGTTACCTAATCTCTCAGAGATTCAGCTTACTCATGTGTTTTTTGTCATTATTAAATAATATAACATATGTAAAGAAGTGAGTACAGTGCAGGGTGCATCATAAAATTTTTAAATGTTTGCAATAAGCTGGGCATGGTAGTGCACGCTTGTAAGGCCAGTACACAGGAGGCTGAGACAGGAGGATTGCAGATTTACAGCCAGCCTTAAATACTTAGTGAGACCCTCTACAATTTAATGAGACCCTGTTTCAAAAAATATATAAAATTTGCAATATTATTACTCTAAAGTTATGCAATGAAATCTGGGCAAGGCAAAGCACACTTGTAATCCTAGTACTTAGGAGGCTGAGACAGAAGGATCACAGGTTCACAGCCAGTCTCAGCTACTTAGCAAGGCCCTCCACAACTTAGTGAGACCTTGTTTCAAAATAAAAAATAAAATAAGGCAGCCGGGCGTGGTGGCGCACACTTGTAATCCCTGTGCTTGGGAGGCTGAGACAGGAGGATCTCACAGGTTCGAAGCCAGCCTCAGCTACTCAGTGAGGCTCTCAGCAACTTAGTAAGACCCTGTTTCCAAATAAAATATAAAAAAAGGTCTGGGAGTATAGCCCAGAGGTAGAAAGCCTCTGGGTTCCACCCCCAGTACCACCAAAAAATAAAAAAATAAAAATAAATAAATAAATAAATAAATAAATAAATAAAATAAGGCTAGGGGTATAGCTTGGAGATAGAATGCCTGTTTTCAATCCCCAGTACCGCAAAAAGAAGTTATATAATAAAAATTACTTGTTGAACATACAAACACTTTACTTCCTAGCCATAACTTCAACAGCAAAAATTGTGCAGAATTCTAAGAGCAAACAATTTATGACAGGTAAGAGAGCCTTCCTAAGACAATCACATCTGTATGTAAACTCAACACTATACTGACATGGTTTCTTAAATGGGTAATGAACCGTGGTTTGTTTTTGTTGTTGTTGTTGTTGTTGTTTTGGGTTTTTTTGGTGGTAGTGGGGGTGGAACCCAGAGGCTTTCTACCTCTGGGCTATACCCCCAGACCTGTTTTCTATTTTTATTTGGAAACAGGGTCTCACTAAGTTGCTGAGAGCCTCACTAAGTAGCTAAGGCTGGCTTCGAACCTGTGCGATCCTCCTGTCTCAGCCTCCCAAGCACAGGGATTACAAGCGTGCGCCACCATGCCCGGCTACGAACTGTGGTTTGATATGTGTACTTTTGTAAGACTTTACCATTAAATGCATTTACCAGTATGAGAGAAAATTCTTTTTCAGACGATGAGTCAGAAGGAGAGTCTTACAGTAATAACAAGGAGTAGACTGGTGTCACTGAATCTGGAATCTTGAGTTACACAGTTGCAGCTCTAGGAGCTGAAAATTTTTTCACTTCAAAGAGATAATTTTAAACGTTACGCGAAGAACTAGCCCAGCAAATAGCCTAAGATCTCATAAATTCTTTTTTAATCAAGATTATTTTAAAGTTTTGGGGTTTAAGGTTTTTGGGGGGAAGAGTTCTTAGCCTAATTATATTTAAATATATTTAGAATTTAATCATTCAACAGAAAAATGAAAAATAAATAGACCTTTACTATTTCAGACACAAGAACTTTCAATCTGAGAGAGAGAGAGAGAGAGAGAGAGAGAGAGAGAGAGAGAGAGAGAGAGAGAGAGAGAGATATCCCCTATCCATCTCTCCATTCAGTTCCTCTAGGACATGAATTTCTTTTGATATTACCTGAATTCTCCAGACTAGAAACATTTTTTCAAAGTGGTTAGCTCTTGGAAAGAAAAATTAGTGAGTCTTGAAAGGAAAAACTTGTTTGAGTTTCTTTTGTCTGCCAAAACAATTAAAATTTGGCGTGGCTAATTAAAATTGCTCTCTAAGACAAAATCCGAAACTTGTGTGTGGAGGGGGGAAGAGGGTAAAGAAGAAAAGAAAATATAAGAAGCAGTTGCCCAAACAGTAGAACTGGCCCAAATACGTCCAGATAAAAAGTGATCATAATCCCTAGCTTTCCTCAGACAATCACATCATTATGTAAACTCAACACTATACTGAGATGGTTTCTTAAATGGGTAACTGTGCTTTGATGTGTGTACTTTTGTAAGGCTTTACAATTAAATGTATTTACCAGGAAGAGAGAAAATTCTTTTTCAGACAATGAGTCCCAAATTAAATTGGATTCAGAATAATACTGCCATTATATGCCAGAGGTGAATTTTATTTTATTTTTTTATGGTACTGGGGATGGAACCCCAGCCTATTTTATATTTTATTTGGAAACAGGGTCTCACTAAGTTGCTGAGAGCCTCACTCAGTAGCTGAGGCTGGCTTTGAACCTGTGCGATCCTCCTGTCTCTGCCTCCCAAGCACTGGGATGACAAGCGTGCGCCGCCACGCCCAGCTCACAGGTGAATTTTAATTTGCCTTCCAAATAAGGTCTAAGATTTATCATCAGTGTGGCTCATTTGAGGATGCCTACTTGTACTTCAAGAGCCACCAGGTAACAGGCACCACACTGATATCTAAGCCTTGTTTAATCCCCACAAACACCTTATGCTCTAATTATTGGTATCTCCCCTCCCTTTATTTTTATCTTTTTTTTTTCTTATACTGGGTATGAAACCCAGGGACATTTTACCTTTGAGCTACACCCCCAGCACTATTTTTTATTCTTGATTTGAAACAGGGTCTCACTGAGTGAAAAGGGCCTCACTATGTAGCTGAGGCTGTCTGTGAAACGCCATTCTCCTGTCTCAGCCTCCCAAATGCTGGGATTACAAGTGTGTGTCACCACCCTTGCTCTTTATTTTCATCTTTTATTTTTAATTAGTTTCAGGCGTGCAAGAAAGTTACTAAGAGGCAGGAGTGGTGGCACAGGCCTGTAACTGCAGTACTTGGGAGGCTGAGACAGGAAGATGGTAGGTTCAAAACAATCTCAGCAACTTGATAAGGCTCTCAGCAACCTAGCAAGACCCTATTTCCAGATAAAAAATAAAATGGGGCTGGGGGTGTAGCTCAGAAGTAGAATGCCCCCAGTTCAACATCCAACAACACCCCCCCCACACACACACAAAAGGAAGGAGGGAGGGAGGGAGGGAGGGAGGGAGGAAGGAAGGAAGGAAGGAAGGAAAGAAGGAAGAAAGGACGGAAGGACAGATTGACTTATATATAGCCAGGCATTGTGGTGTACACCTGTAATCCCAGTACTTGGGATGCTGAAACAGGAGGATCACAGGTTTGTGGCCAGCCTCAGCATCTTAGTGAGGCTGTCTGCAACTTAGTGAGACTCTGTTTCTTTTTATTTTGGTTGGTTTGTTGTTTTTGTTTGTTTGTTTATGGTAGGAACCTCCTTTATTGGCTGCAATGGTAAACAGAAGAGAGAAAATATGACATCACTGCTTCTGGGGCAGTGTCTGCAGATTAGGTTGTTGTCCTCCAAAAGGTCCCTGTTTTAAACTAAAAAATAAAATAGGGCTGGGGGGGGGGGGGTTATAGCTCAGAGGTAAAATGCCCCGAGGTTTAATTCTCAGTACCACACACATAAAAAAATATCCTAATCTATTCTCTAATCTCAACTCTTATTCAAATTTTACCAACTGGGCAAATAGTATCTTTTATGGTCAAAGAGAAATAAAAATTTCTCTGGCTCAAGAATCAATCTAGGCTCACATGCTGCATTTAGTTTCTCTCTGTCTTTATTATCTAATCTACAAGCATTCCTCTTTCTTTCATATGACCTTGACATTTTTTAAAAATACAGAAAGAAAGTTTTTGTAGACTGCTTCTCAGTTTGGGTTTATGAGACATTTCTTTATAATTAGATTCAGGCTGTGCATTTTTTGGTGGGACTGCAACAAAGTGACCTTGTGCTCTTCTCAGATGTCAATTTACCCCACCCTGGTGTGAACCTAGTAAAAGTGGTGTCTGTCATGTCTCTCTCCTAGGAAGTTACTCTTTTCCCTTGTGCAATTAATAAGTGTCTTGTGAAAAAAATACTGTTAAGACTAGACATCCCTATTATGGGTGATAGGGAGCCTTGAGAAATTATGACTTGTTCAATGTCACACCGCTTGGACAAGCCACAACACGAATTCAAACACCATACCTGGATTTCTCCTAGAGCATCCCTCTGCCTCCTAGACCAGACACCAATGGCTAAAGGAGCCGATCTGATGACCGAACCATGTATGTTGAAACTAACGTGAGGATCCCATAGCACACAGAATCCTGGCCTTTGAAACTAATGCAGGCCCAGTTACTCTGTCCCAAGAGCTGCTACTAAAGTGCAAGAAGTCCTGAGGACAGCACTTAAACCCAAGCCCCCCATCCTCAGAACAATGAACCTAAGAGAGCGCTGGAGGAGGAAGTCGGGTGGTCCCAAAAAGTCTACAGCGGAAGTATGCCTGTGTCAGAACACCAGGCTGAAAAGAGAAAGCCTAAAGATATCCCTATCCTGAACCCTGTCTACATACCCTGACCCTTTGGCTGACTACCTGAAACTTTTCTTTCTGAGCTTTCATTTATTTCTGGTTTTAATCATATGTCTGTAACAGATATTACATTGTTAATACACTATTATGGTTTAAAAAAAAAAAAAAGCAGTGTGACACACCCACCAGAAAGTGTTATTAAGGAGGCAGAAAAATTTGGAACTCTTATACATTGCTCCTGGGAACAATAAATGGTATATTTACTTTTAAAAACAACTTGGCAGTTTCTCAAAAGGTCAAATATAGAGTTACTAGTTGACCTAGTCAGTCCACTCGATAATATATACAAAATACAAAAACCTTGTATGCAAATGTTTATAGCAGCATTATTCATAATGGTCAAAAAGTAGAAATAATTTAAGCAATTTGTGTGTGTGTGTGTGGGGGATACTGGGGACGGAACCCAGGGGCATTCTACCTCTGAGCTACACTCCCAGCCCTACTTTACTTTTTATTTGGAAATTAGGTCTCACTAAGTTTCAGAGGGCCTCAGTAAGTTGCTAAGCCTGACAGCAAACATGTGATCCTCCTGTCTTAGCCTCCCAGCTACGGGATTATAGGTGTGTACTACCTCACCTGGCTCCAAAAATTTTTAAAAATTGAAAAATAGAAAGTGTTGAAGCCAGGCACGCTCCTGTAATATAAGTACTTGGGAGGCTAAGACAAGAAGATTGCCAATAGGTTTGAAGACAGCCTCCGCAACCTAACAAGACTCTCAGCAACCTAGCAAGAACTTGTTTCAAAACAAAAAATATAAAGCGGTGGAGGGTTAGCTTGGAGGTGGGCTACCCCAGGTTCGTATAAATTTACATAACCAGTTTCTTACTGTGGCACACAAAGAGTTGTTTCCAATCATTTGCTGTTAGCAGCAATGATGCAGTGATTGCGCTCTTGTAACTTGGTTTGAGCAGGTGATATTCTGTCCTGGACAGCCAGGAGGCAGTGTGGAGTAGCAGGAAATACTTCAGAGCTAGAACCAGGTTTGCAAATGGTCTCTTCTCCTGACTAGCTTATGAGACTTGGATATTAGACATAATTAGACCTGGAGTCTAATAATGAGAAAAAGACAAGTAACTAATGGTTTCTGAGACTTAGTTTCTTTACTTTTATAGGCAAAATGCCATCTTATTTTATCAGGATGACTTTAGGGTTAAATAAGATGGGCTCCCATTAATGAAATATGGGACAATTTGAATCTTAAAAAGCATAAAGGTGGGGTGGGGGAAGTCAGATGATTGATAATGAATTATAACACCCTGGAGGGAAAAGAATCTGAATTCAAGCAATATTTTTAATAAATATTAAAAGGGAGGGCTGAAAGCTTATTGATCAAATGATAACTATAGGATGATAGAAAAATTAGAAAATCATCCTTTCCTAAATACTAATTGACTTACACTAGGATTACCAATAGATGTTAAAACTATTGGATGAAAGTTATAAAGGAACGGGATATTCACATTCAAGATACCACCCAACATGTATTAATTACAAAGGGGAACAGGTATCTTTTTAATGAAGAGATCTGGCCTCACCACTTCTACCAAACGCCCAAATCCTATCACCTACCAGTGATGTCACAAACTGACATTATGTGTCACCTACAATACAAGGGGAGGGAGGGAAGGTATTGCCTATGGGAAACGTTTAACCCGACTCTAGTAATGAGGAAATCAACCAGACAATTCCAAATCTAGTCTACAAAACAACAAACTTGGGATCTGCAAAATTTACTATGCCACACAAAGAAAACTTAAGGACACTATGATGTTGTATTAGTAATCCTTATTTGGATCAATGATGGAAGTAATTTTTAAAAAGGTAATAAAGGATTTTGGAATGACTAGGGAAATCTAAAAAATATTGTTTCAATGTAATAAATGGAAGAATCTCTTGTTATTAGGAGATGTTACTTAAGTGCTCAGAGATAAAATGTTCATTTATTCAACTTACTCTCAAATGGTTTAGAAAAAGAGCATGTATGTATACATATGTATGTGTGTGTGTGTGTGTGTGTGTGTGTGTGTGTGTGTGTGTACACGCGCACGCCTATGTGTAGGGAGAAAAAGCAAATGAATTTAGATAAAAAGGACATGGAATATTGTTCACTGTACTACTTTGGGAAATTTTCTATAGATTTAAAGGTTTTCAAAGTAAGTTGGAGAAAAAAATCAAATAAAACGTATAAACTACCTCAAACCAGTTGCTGCTATGGCAGTACACATTATTTTCTTTCTTCCTTTTTTTTTTTTTTTTTTTTTTGCAGCACTGGGGCATTTTTTGAACCCAGGGGCATTCTACCTTCAAGCTACACACCCCTAGCCCCATTTTTTTATTCTTTATTTTGAAACAGGATCTCACTAAATTGCAAAGGGCCTCACTAAATAGCTAAGGCTGTCCTTGAACCTTGATCCTCCAATCTCAGCCTCCCAAGTACTAGGATTACAAGCATGAGCCACCATGCCCAGCAGCACACATTTTAACTTCAGCAAACCCAGGACGTCAACAGAATACTTCCCCTATGCCTGAGGGTAACATGGAAACAAAGGCAGGGGCTTCTTACCCTTCCCGGGGAAGGCCAGGCAAAAACAGGAAGCAGCACAGTTTTGGTTCCAAAAAATCCCACCTAGGGTCTACATCTGCATTTTTCCTTAAACTAGGAAACTAAAAACAGAAGAGGTTATACTTACCCTTACAGAGAACTGTTTCTGCATTTGCATCTAAACAATGGAGCTAAAAATCTACTTTCTACAATTGAGAGACAGCATACACAATACACCTTTGTAAAACATTTTTACTGAAGACACTCTTAGAATAAATGTGGAGAAGGAAAGCTCCTGGACGGCCCCACCTTTGTTTCCCTCTCAGAACACACAGCACACAAACACTGCTCAAAAAAGTAACAGACGTTTGGGGAGAGGAAAGAAAAGAAAAGAAAAGAAAAGAAAAGAAAAGAAAAGAAAAGAAAAGAAAAGAAAAGAAAAGGAAGGGAGGAAAAAGAGATGGAGGGAGGAGAAGGGAAAGAGTGTTTCTGCCAATAAATGCCACTGGAATTGAACTGGCTCATTTAGAAATAACTGTAGCAATTTATCAATAGCACATATTTATCTGCACATAAATTTGCCAAAGCTTTAGTTTTGTTTTTGTAATATTGGGGATTGAACCCAGGGGCATTTTACCACTGAGCTATACCTCCAGTCCTATTTAAAAAAAAAAAAAACAAAAAAAAAACAAGGCCGGGCGTGGTGGCTCACGCCTGTAATCCCCACTAGGCAGACAGGAGGATTGCGCTGGTTTGGAGCCAGCCTCGCTGGCTTAAGAGACCCTGTTTCCAAATAAAAAATATATATAATAGGTCTGGGAGTGTAGCCCAGAGGTAGAAGGGCTTCCAGGAACCCCAGTACCACCAAAAAAATAAAAAATAAAAATAAAAATAAACCAAAAAACAAGGGTGAGGCTGGTCTTGAACCTATGATCCTCCCGTCAGAGCCTCACAAGTACTGGGAGTAGAGGCATGTGGCCACTACACCTGGCTTGTTAAAGTGTTTTAAGCACATTAACTCATTGGAACCTCACAATAATTCTCAGTTTATAAAGAAACTGAGGCTTGAAAAGATAAGTTGCCTCTGTAGTAAACAGCTCAAAATTTTGTTTTTCTCCGCCCAGCCACAATGGCTAACAGGACAGAAATTGATTAATGGCTCATCATTATCACAATTTTTTTCCCCAGGCCCCAATTTAAGGGCAGAGTGAATAGCTGACAGCCACTCTTAAGCTCATACCTGCTTTTCTACAGAAAAATGTCAAAAGTCTGCCCTATGATTGCTTCTACTGAAACTCAAAAAAACTGAATATTCAGCCTTTAACCATCTGTCAGGTTGTGTGTGTGTGTTACTGGGGATGGAACCGAGGGGCATTCTACCTCTAAGCTACACCCTCAGCCCTATTTTTTATTCTTTAATTTGAAACAGGGTTTCACTGAGTTGCAAAGGGCCTCACTAAGTAGCTGAGGCTGTCTGTTGGGATTACAAGTATACACCACCATGCCTGGCACCTTTCAGTTTTTAAATTAAGCTTAACACACACACACACACACACACACGCACGCACGCACGCACACACAACGTGGCTGTGTGGCTGAGATGCAGAGGAAGTGAGCAGAACAGGTTATTTTCATCTCAAGTTTGGTGATGTCCACAATTTAGAGAAGTTACTCATACCTCAGAAAATAAAAATTTTTTCAAAATTTTCTGGGGAAAAACCTTGGCTGCTGCATTGTTTCAGTTTACTTTTTATATATCATGCCATATTGTAGGCAAAGATAATGTATTCTGTTTCTCTTTAAGATGTTTCCAAGTTATTTGCGCATCAACCTTTATTACACCTTCACAAAACCAACAGAACCTCTTCTGATTTCATTTTTACTATAGTCTGTCTACCCTTCCTAACTTTTTTCTCTCAGTTTAGTTCAAGCACTATCACCAGGCCTGGTGGCACTTACCTGTAATCCCAATACTTGACAGGCTAAAAGAGGAGGATTACTGGTTCAAGACCAGCCTCAGCAATTTAGTGAGCCCCTCAGCAACTTAGTGAGACCGTTTCCAAAAAAAATTTTTTTTTAATTTGTTTTAACTAATTGGTTACTGTTAAAAAGTTTAAAAGCTGGTTGTAATGTGAATAGCAAATTCTGGTATATTGTGATAGAGACTTAAGAATGCCCATCTCTGAAACAATGTTATATTAACTGCCAAATACACTGTGCTATCTATAATTTAATTTTCAAATATATGTTACTTAATCAGCTCCCTCCTCCTTCTGTGTGATGGTACCATGCATAAAGTCAGTTAAATCCTTGTGATGTTTTGTCTGGCTATAGACTTTGGCAACATGTAAATGATGTGTACAGCAAGTTTTTATGATTAAGGAATCAAATTTATTGAATTTTATTATTGAAAGTTGAAACTTACAAGTATGAACACAAAACAATAAAAGAATATACTCTTTTCATGAACTATAAAAAAAATTTTTGTAAAAGAATATACTCTTTTCATGAACTATAAAAAAATTTTTTTGTGTGTGGTACTGGGGGTGGAACCCAGAGGCTTTCTACCTCCGGGCTATACCCCCAGACCTATTTTATACTTTATTTGGAAACAGGGTCTCACTAAGTTGCTGAGAGCCACACTAAGTAGCTGAGGCTGGCTTCGAACCTGCGTGATCCTCCTGTCTCAGCCTCCCAAGCGCAGGGATTACACGTGTGAGCCACCATGCCCGGCTTAAAAAAATTTGTTTTAAAAGGCTTGAGGTGTTAGCTCAAGGTAGAATGCCCCTGGGTTCAATGGAAAGAAGAAAAGAAGGGAGGAAAAAAGGAAGGGGAAGGAAGGAGAGAGGGGCACTGAAACATTGCTGATAAGAATTTAAATCAGGGGCAATTAAAAGGAAACTGTGCACTTTAACTCAGCATTTATACCCCTAGAAAGGTATCCTACAAAGCCAGGTAGGGCGGTGCATGCCTGTGATCCCAGGACTTGGGAGGCTGAGACAGGAAGATCTAAGGTTTGAAGCCAGCGGTAGCAATTTAGTGAAGATCTCAGCAACCTAAAAAGAACTTGTTTCCAAATAAGAATAAAATTGGGCAGTGTAGCTTGGGGAAAGAATGCCTCTGGGCTCAATCCCTATTAAGACAAAAGAAAAAAAAAAGGTATCCTACAGAAATATTTTTACAAGTTCATACAAAATGTATACTCAAAGATTCATTGCAACGGTTTCCAAAAGCCATTAAAACAGATAAGTTATAACAACACAGAAATGCATGGGGGAAATGCCTAAAGCACAATAAGAAAATGAGAAAAAGAATACTATGTGTTATAATAATATTATTGGTGTATGTATAGGAGAAATGACTAAAGAGTACACATCAAAAGCTAGCCATTTATTATTGTTGTGGGGTGGAATTAAAGAGGCCTTTCCCAGTGTAGTTCATCATGTATTTCTTCATCAAATTTTAATTAATCTTATGTCATTTCTTGAGTCAAAAAACAAATTTAAGGCATTGTGGTGCACGCTTGCAATCTCAGTATTTGGGAGGCTGAGACAGGAAGATTTCAGGTTTGAATTCCTCCTCAGCAGCTTAGTGAGGCCCTCTGCAATTTAATGAGACCCTGTTTCAAAATAAAAAATAAAATAAGGCTGGGGGTGTAGCTCAGAGGCAGAATGCCCCTGGGTTCAATAACACACACACACACACATGCACACACACACACACACACACACACACACACACACACACACTGCTAAGAATTTAAATCACAGACAATTAAAGGGAAACTCTGTGCACTTTGACTCAGTATTTATACCCCTAAAAAGGTATCCTACAAAGACAAATGCCCTTTCCAACCCTTTTATCTTCACTTTGGAAATAGCTAATGCTCCACCTACATTACTATATCTAGTAATATCAAGATCAGAGTGACAGCTGTAGACATTTGTACTCCCACAGAATGACAAGATTTTGTCTAGAATGGACAAGAAAGGGACATGCAATATCCCAACAAATGACATCCGGGCTCATAGATTGATTAAATACTTGCTGTGACCAAGAAAAACACTGTCTTTTGAATCAGCCCTTGATGTCATCTGGCCTTTCTGTGACACTCCTGAAACAGTCCCTGATATAAACTGATATTCACACGTCAGGCTAAAACGGTAGAATCATTATCACATCCAAGAAAACTAACAGTGTCACTGATACCCAATGAGCTGCTCTCATTCAGATCTCCCCAATTGTTCCCAAAGCATCTTTCATAATAAGCTGTCTTTTAAAGTGCAGGATCCAATGGAGAATTACATGTTGCATTTTGTTGTGTTATTTCTTCATTCTCCTTTAATGTAGATCAGTCCGCCGTACCTTTTATTTTGTTTTCTGTTGTCTTTCATGACATTGACATTTTTGAAGATCACAGGCCAGCTGTTTTGCAGTATGTCCCACAATCTGGATTTGTCTGATATTTCCTCATGATTAGTTGTAAGTTAAACATTTCTGGCAAAAATTCCACAGAGATGATGTGTACCTTATTATTCTGTTACCTTATTATTCTGTTACGTTTTTCCTCATTTTATCACGATGGATGTAAAGTAAGCATCACCCAATGAATAAAATGATAAAAAAGAACCCAAAAGTATAATGTCAAAAACAGCTCCATGAGCATGAGCCATTCCAGGAAGAGTGCCAGGCATTTAAAACACATTCTCATTTAATACAACAATCTTTCAAAGAAACAGAGGAAGCCTGGCATGGGGGCACACGCTTGTAATCCCAGTTCTTGGGAGGCTGACACAGGACGATCACAGGTTTGAGGCCAACCTCATCTACTTAGTGAGGGCCTGTTTCAAAATAAAGAATAAGAAGCTGGGGCTGGTAACACACATATGTAATCCTAGCACTTGAAAGGCTGAGACAGGAGGACTGCAGTTCATGGACAGCCTCAGCTACTTAGTGAGGCCCTTTGCAACTCAGTGAGACCCTGTTTCAAAATAAAGAATGAAAAATAGGGCTGGGGATGTAGCTCAAAGGTAGGATGCCGCTGGGTTCGATCCCTCCTTCCAGGGGAAAAAAAAGAAATAGAGGTTCAAAGAGGTCAGTCATTTGCCCCACTGACATACATGTAGTGACAGAAAAATGCATGTATGCACATGTGAACACCAACACTTGATGAACACACCCACAAATACAATTTAACATGTAATCTCATGGGCCATGGGCTTCCTGAGGACCCTCTAGGAACCAGTTAAAACCCAAATGCTTGACTACACTTGAGGAAACCTAGAGGTTTCCAGATGCCCCTGGCTTCAATCCCCAGTACCAAAAAGAAAAAATAAAGAAGAAAAAAACAATTATGACATAAAAAGTGAAAGACATTTTTTTTTACAGTACTGGGGATGGAACCCAGGGGCATTCTACCTCTGAGCTACACCCCCAGCCCTATATTTTATTCTTGTTTGTTTGTTTGTTTAGTGGTACTGGGGATGGAACCCTTCTACCTCCGGGCTACACTCCCAGACCTATTTTATATTTTATTTGGAAACAGGGTCTCTTAAGCCAGCAAGGCTGGCTTCGAACCTGCTCAATCCTCCTGTCTCTGCCTCCTAAGCGCGGGGATTACAAGCATGTGCCACCACGCCCGGCTTTTTTTATTCTTTACTTGTGAAACAGGGTCTCACTGAGTTGCAAAGGGCCTCACTACACAGCTGAGGCTGTCTGAAAACCGTGATCTTCCTGTCTCAGCCTCCCAAGTACTGGGGTTACAAGCATGCACCACCATGCCTGGCTGAGAAGAGACACTTTTAAGGATGTTTTTACAACAGAAAAATAATCATTGCCAACAGTTTACCCAATTTTAGTGTGTGTGTGTGTGTGTGTGTGTGTGTGTGTGTGTGTGATTTTGTCTATAAAATTCAGAAATAGGAAACTCACTGATTTCGGGAACTCTGTACAATTAGAATGATTTTTTAGTAACTAACTTGAATGAAGGAAGTTAAGCTCCCAAAGAAACCAGAACTGAAATATCTGTGAATTGGCCTAAAAGGCATCCATAAAGCATCTCAACAGCTACAGATCTCTGGAATGAATCTGTCAGAAGCACTTTACATTTGACATTTGCATTATTACCAATCATGCTTTGTAATGTACTAATATTTCCTGGTTTTGAAATGGCCCTTAGAGACTTAGCCAACTCAGTCAACAGCATCCCTCATGTGTGCAGGGCATCTCTTAGGTGCCTGGGAACACATTCTGGAGAGCTGTTTCTTCCCTTTGTATCTAGGGTCAAAAGTCACCAACCACTCTGTGGACATTCCCACCCCAACAATGAATGCCTTCCATGGAGCTGTGCTCTCCTAGCTCTGCCTATGTACCCCTCCATATGTGATTACTTGTTTATGTTTGTCTCTCTCACTTCAGCAAATTCTTCCAAAGCAAACACTGTGTTATTCAAGGTCATATTCCTAGCATGGTGTATAGACAGCGGGGGATCAGTACAACTTGGTGGAATAAATACATGAGATGGGAAAACTAAAACTCAGGAAAAGAATGTGGCACGTCCAACATCGGAGACCCAATAATAAGAAGTAGCAGGTCTTAGAACGCCTCACCCACAGCTCTCTTCTGTATCCTACGTCTGTGCCACATCCTACACATGAACAGAAAGAGTAAAACAGATCTTCGGTATCTTCCAGGAACCTCAAACTCAACAGTACTAAACATCCCTTCTTTATGAACAAAATAAAATCAGGTCTACATTCAATATTCCCCTTCTCTGAAAAAGTTATCTTTATAGCTCAAGGGAAAACTCAAGTTATGCTTTACTCTGTTTCCTCCCTCCCTCCCCCCATATCTACCCCCCCAAAATCTTATCAATAATGATTGTCTAACTTAGTATCTCTCTAGTCTCTTCCCTTTTCTCCTCTACTACCATCCTAGAACCAAGAACCATTATCTCTTACCTAGACTATAAAACTGACCTGTTACTGATCTCTACATATTCACTCTGACCAAGCTTTTTCCCCAATCTCCTCTCCACTTAACAGCCAGGGTGATGTCTTTAATATCATTCCACTTATGTCATTGATCTAGTTCATTAAAGCCCCACCTAAGTTCCCATTGCCCTTAAGATAAAGAACAAAATTCACCCGCAGCTCAGAAATCTGCCCACTCTTCAGTCTTAGTCTCCTTTATTCTGGTCTCTATCCTCTAGCTCACCACTCCTCCCTTTGTGCTTTGACCATGCCGTTCCATCTGCCAGAAACACTTTCAGCTCCACCGAGCACCTCCCACTGTCATCCTTAATTACTTCCATTACTCTTCAAGTCTCTTGAAGTGTCACTTCCTACACAAAGTCTTCCTTGATTGCCCCAGACAAGGCGGACACCACTTTAGACACTTCTTCTCCAAGTATTTATCACACTTACAAGCTCTGTGAAGGCAGAGGAAGTATTTCTTTTTCCTGATGTATCCACAGTGCTTAGCCAGGTCATAGAAAGCTATAACATCAAGCCAAGTAAACCAAGAGGTGAGGACTGTCATCCCTTTGCAAATATGTAAACGGGAGCAGAAAGATATGCGCAGTTATTAAGGTCACAAGGAGAGCAGTGAGAAAACCAAATCTAACCCTAGCATCTCCTCCCTAAGATATGAGAGGGAGTATTTCAGGAGAAGGAAATTAGGAATGAGAAAGTAGTCCAAGAGGGGTCTTGGAAGACAGCTTCTGAATCTGCCTGTCACATCAGTTACCTTCGAATGGACACCAAACTTTCCACACCTGAACAAATACTACTGTGAAGCAAAGATACACAACTATCACCACGCTCTTCTTCCTACAAGAGGATTATAAAATAACAACTGGTCTTTCCTCCACAGAGAAGAAATGACAGGAAGAGAGCTGTTGCCTCTCTAAGTACCTTCCAGAGACAAATGGCAGCGTGGCCACCTGGGTTGCTCATCAGCAATCTACAGGAAGCAGCAATTGAGGGGGAAAGACAGCGTTCCCACCACTTACCAGGGCAAGGATAAGGGGGAGGAGGGAGTGTGAGTGAGGCAGAAGCTGCTTGAAGACTACTTATTTGGGGGGAATTATGAGAACATTTCATGCAAAGCATCCAAAAGCTTTGCTAACCCATCGGCAGTTCTTGCCGATCGGTGCAAGCTTAGCTGCAATACTGCATTGTCCACATGCTGGGCCAGCCAGCTCTTGTCTGTCAGAGAGACCACAAACCCAGCCCAGGGTCAAGCCCGTAGCTGCTCATCCTGCCAAGCACAGACTCCAAGAAAAAGAAAAGCCAAAGCCTCTTCAAAGAGGACTCAATAAATATCCACACAGTCTACATCCACCCTGGGGTTCCTGGTAAAAGGGAGGAGGGCTGGAGAGGGTGTTTTGAGGCTGGAAAGAGACTTGGAAAAAGAGATTCAATATACTGAGGATCAAGAGGAGATTCTGAAATAGAAAGGGAAAATGTGAACTAAAAATGGAGAGACAGAAAAGAAACAGGGAATTTCAAGAGATGTGGGCAGGGTGGGGCAAGGGAAGGGGAAGAAAGGGTAGGATGTCTACAAAAGCAGAGTGAGCATCAGAGAGGTAGAGGGAGGCCAAGGCAGACTGTTGCTCTTTTCCCAAATCCCAAAGCTGCTCCTTGTATCCCAATAAATCAGCCTACTACAAAGCCCATACAATGGGAGCTCCTTTGCATTCAGTTTAACCAAGTATCACCCAGCAGCAACTTCGGAGACCTAGGGTCTAAATTAAAAAACAAAATTGATTCACAGCAGCTTAAGACAGAGCCAGTCATGACTTTCACCCCAATGCCTGACTCAGCTATGCAAGGTTTAGCATTTTAGAGTTAAGCAAATACTTTGGCTTTTCTCCTTCTTTTGACATTCCAAGAGGGGGTGTGGTTGACCCCAGGCCCATTCATTCCCAAGGTTGTAGATCTCTCAGCTAAGACTGGCCCCATCTGTTCTGTAGCCTGCCAGCTGTTTATCTCAAAGTCACATATTTATTGTACTGATCATCCCTGTAGCTCTGAAAAGAAGACAGCCAACATCATACAAGTCAGAATGCTTTCCACCCTAGTAAATGTGTCCGTTTGTTTAAAAACCAAAAACAAACGAGTGCAACGCTACTATGCTTCTTGGTTTCCCTGGCCCGGATCACTCTTCCTTGGGTTCCTTTCAGCAATGGCAAATGAAGGTTGATAGCACTTCTAACTTTCCCTTTTCCTAACATGTTAAAATGAGCCCGGGTTTTCCTAATCGATCCCGTCAGCAAACCGTTATTTGTGAGCGGTCGGTGACGGTGCCTCAGGAAACTGCAGCTCATTACGATACCATTGTCAGTGGCAAGAAGCCTATTGCAAATGTAATTTAAAACACTCACACAAGCACAAATCTGTCGGCCCCACTTCCAAACAATCCTGAACCTTGAAATCGGGAGAACGGAAAACACTTAATAAAAAATGCTGATCCCAGCAGCCTAACAGAACCTTCCCCCAGACACGTGAAATGTTTCCGACTAGGACCGAGTGCACCAATAAAAGACAATGTCACCTCAAATCAGCAAAAAAGGCAAGACAAATGACACAGGCATACACACATAAAATAAAGCCCCACAAAAGTTAAGCTACTCGGAAGAAGCGTGCTCATCTTAAAAATGTATAGTGTATGCTCTTCCAAAAGATACAGGAATGTCCTAAAGTAACGCGACCACATTAAATCACTGTCTCCATTTCTCCCCACGCATCACCCCTTCCCACTCAAACCTCAGCGCTCCGGCCGTAAGTGTCAGGGCTGCAGTTCCCCACCTCTGCCCTCCACCGATTTTCCAAGAGCACTTCCCAACATCCTTCCCAGCCCAGCCCCCTCTCCCAGCCTTAAAAAGGTTGAGGGGAGTTGCGACTGGGGAACTGGCAGGCACCGGTCCTCCAGCGGGGGCAGGTTGCTGGAGTTCTTCGCAGTGACCCAAATTGCAGAGCTTCTCCCTTAGCAGCGCCTGCGAGGACCTCCCCAAGACCACCCCACCACCCCGGTCTTCCCCAAAGAAAGCCTTGAGAACTAAGCGGGAGGAATAACTTGGGGGGGACCATTTGAATAAATCACTTCAACTCACCTGGTTTGGGATTTTTCTCCCCACCCCAGGCATAAACAGAAATGATGTGCGAAAGAGTCACGCACTCAAGGGAAGGTGCTGCGACGTCCTGAGTGCAAGGGCTGGAGTCAGTCCCTGCCCTGGTGCTGCTGCTACTCTGAGCTCAGCTGGAGCGAGCGGCAATTGCAAACCCAGCAGCAGCAGCAGCAGCAGCGGCAGCAGCAGCAGGGGGGTGGGTAGACGGCAGCACAATGAATGCAGTGGGGTTTTTGCAATGACATCATCCCTCTGTCCGAGCAGCCCCAATAGCCATGCTCGAGAGCGGTGCGTTCTGGGAGCTGTAGTCTTCTCACGTCCGGGCGGGACCCCGAGGCTATCCCCGGAACTACAATGCCCAGGGTGCGTGCGGACGGGCGCGCCCGGAGCGGAGATGCGGAGGGGACGCGGCCGCCATGTTAGGGACGCCGGACGGCGGCGCGGAGCGGACGGTGGCTCGGGCGCGCGAAGAGGGGAGTGTTGCGGTGGGGACGGTGAGGCGGAGGACGACCCGATCCGACCCGAGAGCCTCGGCTGCGGACCGAGGGCGGGCGGGCCGGACCCGGAGCCTCGCGGTGCTGCGGGCGGCACGGGACCCGCGCCCTCCTCGGGCTTCTTAGGGACCCGCTTTCGTGCTGGGCTCGGAGGATCTCTTGGTCGGCGGACAGCCGGGCGGTAGGTGTCTTTGTTGAGGCTCGGGGGCCCGGGGCGGCCACCCTCGCCCCTCTGGGTGGGCAAGCCCGCTTTCAGTCGGAGAGCTAGGCTAACCCCCACCCGCAGGGAAAAAAAAAGTGTGTTTGCCTTTTTGTTACTGATTTCCCTACCCGCGCGCCCCCTCCACCAGTTTTCGGACCTCCCTTTATTTTTCATACAGGAATGATCGGCAAAGGGGTCCAAAGAAATCACTGTGGGAAGGTAGCCGGGCTGCCGAGGGACGGTGGTTAGGCCCCACAAATCAGGAGCCAAGGAGAGGCCTACAGAAGAAACACCCGGTTTAAAACGGCTTTTCAACCCACCAGCGAAAGCAGGGAGATTTTGAAAAGGGCTGGTAAATTGAAGGCCAGCGATCTGAGTCGGAGCAATACTATTGCTTGGAGAAACTTGAGAGCTAAAAGCTACGGAGACGCAAAGTTGGTTAGCATGGATCACCAGTTTATTTTTAAAATAGTGCTTAATTTGTGGAACTCCTTATGTTTCATTCCGAACTTTTAAGTCACTTTATATTACCGTAAATGAACAGTATTATTTTGTAAGTATGTTACTAAAACAGAGCTGTGTTTTTGTTCTTTTTCAGAGTCTGTCTACACTATGGAGAGATGGGAAATTTCATTTCCTCCTGAGGGTGTCTGAAGGGTTAAAAAATGCTGATGTGTGTACTCTATAATGTTTTTTTTTTTTTTTTAAACTTTCCTTTTGCACTTATTCTGAAAACAAAATGAACTGGGGTTTTTTGGGGGGAGAGGGGGAATTCAATGAAGGTATTCCTCTCTGTTAGGACTTAATAAAATTATAGCGGGTAAACAGATTCCCCCTACCCAAGAAAGGCTAGACAGAGTGATTAAAAATGACCAAAACATGGCAGAAACAGTCTTTCAGATGCATGCATATCATAATTATAAAACCAGTTCAGAGAGTCAACATACATTTCAACATACTCAACTCAACATATGTTTCTGGAAAGGAGCCATAAGATGAACAGCTCTGTGTCATTCCTAGGTAAAGGTACATTGTTGGTGCTGTGTATCCATGAGTACAACAATGAAAAGGCTTATACAGATATATTTTGTAATCTGAATAAAAAGTTTATTCAGAGGTATTTTTGTAAATAATCATGGTAAGTATTAGGGGAAAAATGTTCATTTTCTTTCCGACCTTGAATTTAACTATACCAATGTTTTAAGTTAATATTCATTTTACAAGACATTTATATAAGCAATAGCGTCAATAAGATTGCTCAAAAATTGTGTATGTGCAACAGGCATTATGACATGACGTGCCTGTCATCCCAGTACTTGTAGAAGCTACTGAGAAAGGATTGCAGGTTCAAGGCAAGACTTATAGAAAATAAAAAGCACTGAATGTATGTTTGGGCAGTAGAATGCCTCTGGGTTCAATCCCCGGTACAAAAAGAAAAAAAAATTTCATATGAAAATAAGACCTATATAACTAGTGGTTTCTTTGAAGGTTTTCTAGCCTTATATCTAGTGGACATGTAACCATACATGAAACAGTGTATTGAATATCTTTAAATAAAAGGACTCCAGGATGTACTTGGGAGGCTGAGATAGAATGGCAAGTTGAGGCCAACCTCAGCAATTTAGTAAGACCCTGTTTCTAAAACTAAAAAGGGCTGGAGATGTAGCTCAGAGGCAAAAATGTCCCTGAGTTCAGTCCCCATTACAAAAGAAAAGTTAATGATTTAACTTGGGGGGGGGGTACTGGGGATTGAACTCAATAAAAACTATATTCCTTCAGAAATTTTTTTTACAAATTAATATTTGAGGAGTCAGTGATTCCAACCTCTGAAAAACTATTGCACACCCATCCCCATTCAATTCTCCAGAATCAAGTATTGGAATCAAGTATTCAGTAATTTTTAAACCTTATAAATGAGTCTATAGGACTTGGGTGGTAGAGTCCTCTGAATCTTTGTTGGGTGCAATGCAAGGAAAAACAAAAGATTTGGTAAAAAATTTAGATTATTGCCAGTTTTATCCATGGATGAATTCTGAAGCTGTAGTTGAGAAATTTACCTAGTAATCAAATTATACATGGCATTTAGGGGGCAGAGGCAATCAAGGATGAGGAAAAGTAATTAATATTTATCACCATATCCTCAATGAGGATTTAACCTAGTAGTAAAAAAGTCTAATAAGAGATACCCAGTAAGAGTTCAGTGCTATGATAAAATTATAGCTTAATTTTAGCTCTAAACCTTGAGTTCTTTAGATTATTGATATTATCTTAGCATTCTTGAAATTTGAGTCAATGGAGAGTATCTTAAGTATTAGACTCCTTTTTAGAACTGATAAATCTTATAAGTCACCTAATCCATGTTTTACAGATTAGGGTTTTTTTCCCCTCATGATATTCTAGGGCTTAAGTCCCTTATACAATTCAATAGTTAACCATATATTTGATTTTAATGTTGGAAACTCAATTTATAAAATAGTAATGTAGCTGGGCATGGTGGTATACGCTAGTAATCCCAGTATTTGGGAAGGCTGAGACAGGATTCCAGAACATCATTAGGTACTTAGGCCCTCTGCAACTTAGTGAGACCCTGTCTCACAAAATAAAATATAGAGCCGGGGTGTAGCTTGGAGCTAAAATGCCCCTGGGTTTCATCCTCAGTACTACACACACTCACAAAATAGGAATGCACATGAAACATGCTTTATATTTTAGGCTTGTATTGTGATGGGGTCTGATTATGTCTCCTTGGTTGACATAAACTCCTGGGTTTGATCCAGCCTCCTAAGTCATTGAAATTTCAGGCAGGCATGAAATTTCCCACCATGCCTATTTTCTCCAAATTCTTTAGCTCACTCTGTGTGTGTGTGTGTGTGTGTGTGTGTGTGTATACACACACACACATATATATATATATATATATATATATATATATATATATATATATATATATACACACACTTTTTTTTCAGTATTGGGGGTGGAACCCAGGGGCATTCTATCTCCAAGCTACATTCCCAGCTCTTTTTTATTTTAAGACAGGGTCTCAATGAGTTGCAGAGGGCCTCATTGAGTAGCTTAGACTGGCCGTGAACACAGATCCTCCTGTCTCAGCCTCCCAAGTGCTGGGATTACAAGCGTGCACCACCACGCCTGGCTGTGTTTATAGTCTTTACATTCAAAGTCCTATAATGTTCATTCATTCGTACCTGATGAATAAGATGCAAAAGAACAAGCAGTTGGAATAAGTAACCTGAATCTGTATAACCCCAGTACTTGGGAGACTGGGACAGGTGGATTGCAGGTTCACTGCCAGCCTTGGTAACTTCGACCCTGTCTCAAAATGGGGATTGGAAGGTGTAGCTCAGAGGTAGAATGCCCCTGACTCCATACCTCGTGCCAAAAGAAAAAAACAGATTGAAATACTTAGTTTCATCCTTAAAAGAGGGAATCCCTCTTGAAGACGTATGTAGGCTGACCTTAGTATTTTGGAGAATAATGTGAATAGCCTGGATTTCTGCCACTTCAATTTAAAGTCCACATTTGGATGGTTTGTATTGTAAAGTTTTGTAACTTTTTTTTGTGGTGGTGGAACCCAGAGGCTTTCTTCCTCCAGGCTATATTCCAAGACCTATATTTTATTTGGAAACACTAAGTTGCAGAGAGCCTCAGTAGCTGAGGCTCACTTGGAACCTGTGCCACCCTCCTGTCTCAGCCTCCCAAGTGTGGGATTATAAGCATGTGCCATCACGCCCAGCAAGATTTGTAGCATTTTAAGCCTCAGGTAATAAATTTCCAAGGGTATTGGTGAGAATTAAATGAAAGACTGAAACATGGTAAAGATTATGGATTTAAAATTATAAAAAGTATTTCCAGCTGGGTGTGTGCACGCCTGTAATCTCAGTATTTAGGAGGCCAAGACAGGAGGATCACAGGTTTGAGGCAAGTCTCAACAAGTTAAGACTTTAAGAATAAAAAGGGCTGGGTTTATCTTGGATTTAAAATGCCCCTGGCTTAATCCTTAGTACCAAAAAATATAGTAGTTTAAGCCCTATGCTAAGGATTACCTGCAAAGGTATTCTTTCATTATAAATCAAACCTTGATAAGCTATAATCAAAATAGTTTCACTTCTTCCTCTGAAATGATGGTATAGGGTAATCAACTCGCACCTGGAATATGGCATGCCTGTTACCAGGTTTTGTTAACTGTGTGATTGTAGTTTCTGGGAGAATTGAAGTTAAAATAATTTGTAATTGTACCTATACTTCTTGAAAAGCCCCAAATGATTATGAAGATCAGACTCTGTCTTCATTAGGAATAATTAGTTAATTGCCAAAAGAAAATATTATGGGTACCTAAATAGTAGAATTGTTTCATGCCTTACAAAGTTCTGAAGTAATACTTTTAAAATTCTGACCTATACAGTTTGGGAGAACAACTAGCTGTCTGCCTTTCTGTATCTTTCCCAAAATCAGTTTTCTTACCAGTCCCTAAAATGAAATGCCAGCATTCTAAAGATCATACAGGCTAGCAGTGGCATTAAAAGTGATTTGCCTAGCCGGGCATGGTGGCGCACATTTGTAATCCCCACTCTTGGGAGGCAGAGACAGGAGGATCTCGCAGGTTCAAAGCTAGCCTCACTGGCTTAAGAGACCCTGTTTCCAAATAAAATATAAAATCGGTCTAGAAGTGTAGCCCAGAGGTAGAAGGGTTCCATCCCCAGTACCACCACACACACAAACCCAGCAATTTCCCTAAACCAGGGTGTACTGGTGCATGCTTATAATCCCAGTACTTGGGAGGCTTAGAAAGGAGCATCATGCAGGTTCAAAGCCAGCCTTAATGAGACCCTATTTCCAAATAAAATATATAATAGGTCTGAGGGTGTGGCCTGGAGGTAGAAGGCTCCTGGGTTCCATCCCCAGTATCACACCCAAAAAAAGTGATTTGCCTAATCATACTTTAGACAAGCTAACTTAAGAAAAAGAAAATATTTTACAAATCATTTCAGACTGTACCCAAAGATTGTTTTAAGTCTATTTTTTTAAGTATACATGATGAGCATACCATTAGGATTTAGCAGTTGACAATTCAGACCAATAAACTTTTAGAGCCTTCGTGTGTGTGTGTTACCAGGGATTGAACCCAGGGGCAATCTACCTCTGAGCTACACCCCCAGACCTATTTTTTTAATCCTTTATTTTGTAACAGGGCTTAAGTTGCAGAGGGCCTCACAAATTGCTAAGGCTAGCTGTGAACCCAAATCCTGTCTCAGCCTCTCAAGTCCTGGGATTACAAGCATGCACCACCATGCCTGACTAGTACTTTATATTTCAAACATTTTTAACTTCAGTATTCAGGAGACAATTTTCTAGTTTTGGTTAGTAAGGATTGTGTTTGCAATGAGTTGACATACATTTAGCTCTTGGGATTAATGTGATGCTGAAGATAAATACAGTGAAGGTCCCAAGGTCAGAATTTGGAATCTGAACATCCTAGTTAATGATGAACTAGAAAGGGGACCATCTGTAGCCTATGGTTTTGTACTGTTTTAAATGGGTTTTAGTTAAAAAAAATTAAAATTTTGCAAGAGTAAGTATATACACATGAACCTACCAATGTTAACATGCTTATGAACTTAACCACTTGAGGAACTTCAAAGTTGCTCAACTAAGTAGGTGCATAGTCATAAATCTTAATTTTGTCAAGACTATAAGGATACTGTCTGAACCTGCAATAAAGGTTAATCTGAGTTATCTTAAAATATTACATAAACAGCTTAAGATGAAATTTGAAGGCTTTCTGTGATACTGGGAATTGAATCTATAGGCATTTTATCTCCAAGCCACACCCCCAGCCCTTTTTTTATTCTTTTTTTTTTCTTTTTTTTTTTTTTTGCAGGTCTGGGGATGGAACCCAGGGGCTTTTGACCCCTGAGCTATACCCCCTGCCCTATTTTTTATTCTTTATTTTGAAACCGGGTCTCACTGAGTTGCAGAGGGCCTCACTAAGTAGCTGAGGCTGTCCGCGAACCGCGATCCTCCAGGTCTCAGCCTCCCGAATGCTGGGATTACAAGCGTGCGCCACCACGCCCGGCTTTATTCTTTATTTTGAAACAGTCCAAGTTACAGAGGACCTCACTGAGTAACTTAGACGGGCTGTGTACCTGGCAATCCTGTTTCAGCCTCCTGAGTACTCGGATTACAAGTATACACCACCATGCCTGGCTATATTTTCTTTTTAAACCGGTCGGTCTCACTATGTTGCTGAGTCTGGCTTTGAACCTGTGGTCCTATCTCAGCCTCCCAAGTACTGGGATTACAGGCATGTGCCAACACAATTTACCCCCTCCTCTGTGTATATGTGTGGTGTTGGAGATTCCATGGGCATTTTACCTCTTGAGCTATAACACCAATCTCCCCCTCTCCCCTTTTTTTCCTTCTTAAAATTTTTATTTTGAAACACGGTCTCAGGTTGATGAGTCTCACTACTTTCTGAGGCTGTCTTCAAACCTTCAATCCTGTCTCAGCCTCCTAAGTACTGAGATTATAAACACGTACCACCACACCTGGCCTCAATTTACCATTTTAAGTGTGCGAACCAGTGGGTTTTAGTTTGTTCGGAGCTAGCAGCCCTTATCACAAACAAGAATGCTATAGAAATAGGTTTTAAACAAGCCAAAAAAAAAAAAAAGTTGCTGAAGGATTTTGGTTTTGTTTTAAAGTGGAATAAACCGTATACTGTTGCAGTTAATACAAACAGAGTAGTCCCCTTGAAATAGGAATATTGTAACAACATTTCAGACATACAGTGTGTGCAGCATTTATGGTACTGGTGGGGTTCCTGGAAACACTTCTACCTCCAGGCTACACTCCCAGGCCTGTTTTTAATTTGGAAACAGGGTCTCCTAAGCCAGCGAGGCTGGCTTCGAACCTGTGCAATCCTCCTGTCTCCGCATCCCAAGTGCAGGAATTACAAGCGTGCACCACCACACCCGGCTGTCATATACTATTTTGATGGAATACTAAAAATTGTAAAGTACAGGATTTAAACAGTTGAGAATATGTTGAAGTGATAAATTGTTTATTATTTTTTCTCATTTAACAATCTACATGGAAGAATCTCCATTTCAAATACTTTACTATGCATGTCATTAATGTTGGGCACTAAGCCTCATGTTTCAGTCCCATGACTTCCATTTGATTATATTTTAAATGGCAGTGTATTTCCCTGACAAGGGTTAGATTTTCTCTTTTTCCAGAAACTGAAGTAACAGAAGTGAGAAGCTGCCTCAAGGTTTTAAGAAGTGAATGAATGTTAATGAGAAAAGAAGTAGATACTGAATATAAATAAGAAATTTGGCTCTATAGAAGAGCCAAGAAGTAATGTAGTAAGAAAAGATTGAAAAGCTGGGCGTGGTGGTGCACGCCCGTAATCCCAGCATTTGGGAGGCTGAGATAGTATTTTAGTTTGCGCACAGCCTCAGCTACATAGTGAGGCCCTGTTTAAGTCCCTCTGTGTATAAGCCCAAATCCCATTGTATCTTCCAAAGGAAATCTGAAGAAACTTATAAATTCTACCCTGCCTGAAATCCAGCCAGGAATAGAAGGGGATGACCATTGAGGTGATTTTGTAATATTTTCTGGATAGTACTCAAGTGGTGCTGACGTTGCTGGGTATTACATCCAGGAACAGCTACACACCCTGATTCTATTTTCCCCCTCCCCAGCAAAACCCCAACACTATTTTTGAAATAGTCTCACTGAGTTGCAAAGCACCTAACAAAGTAGCTGAGGCTGTCCACGAACCCTGATCCTACTGTCTCAGCCTTCCAAATGCTGGGATTTTTCATTATTTTTCTTTCTCATAGTTTCTACTTTTAGGTTCTTAATGGCTGGCTGTTTAACCAAACTTGTACTTTGAAGTGTAGTGTTTTTTTATTTTATTCTACTCCCCCAAAGAAGTAAAACAGTAACTGAACCTCACGTTTTGAGAAATTGTAGGTGATGGTATTTGTTTTTCACAGGTACATCATTAAGCAAAGCTAATGAGGATCTTCACAACGTCTGTTAGAGAAAACTGTTGGTGTTCAGTTGAACTAGGAGGTTAAACTTGAACAGAATTTGTCTGTCTCTTCCCAGCTATTATCAGCATCTAGTACCTAGAGGAGTAGATGCCTGAGAGAGTTGAATTCATTGAACTACTTGAGAAATGTATAATTGTGCAAATAGAGAAAAATGCATAAGGCAAAAAGCAACTGACAGGGCAACAAAGTCCACAAAAAACAGGAAATCCAAATCTAACATAGTTATGAATTAAAATTCCATTACCTGAAGTTAATTTCATCCCATTACTTAATTTAAACTATGTTCTCTCTTTAGGGTTTAGCTGGCAGAATAAATAAGGAGTAAAAAACGGGAGCAGCTATGATAAGGGTTCTGTATAATAGGTTTTTTTTAAGGCATCAAAGGAAGTCATTACTAGATGGCCCTGTAACCTAGTATGTTCAAATGTGGTTTCATTTATTCTCTTGAGATAAGCACCAGAAAGAATAAGCTGAGGTATTTCTGAGAAAAAGACATGTGGTTGTCTGTTGAATTGCTTTCTGCTATAAAGTAAGACATTGAAACTACAGTAAAAGTAAACAGTGCACGGCCCCATACATTCAGAGTGACTTTCCAAATCTCTTATTTTTTGGTGGTACTAGTTTCCATTTTAAGACAGTCTCAGTAAATTGCTGAGGCAGGCCATGAACCTGTGATCCTCCTGTCTTAGCTCCCAAGTACTGGGATTACAACCATGCCAAAAAAATCTCAAAATTTTAAGCTAACACCTGACTAGTGAGGCTGGTACCTCTCCTGGCAAATGTGAAGTTTTGACTCCAGCAGTCCCCTACTGCTTCAACTATTAGGATAATAAATGTTAACTGTTGCTATAGGCCCAAAGATAGGCAAATTCAGAAAGCTGTTTGACACCCTTCATATTTAAGGTTATTAACTTTGTGTAAAAGTAATATTTGCTTAATAGTCTAAGAGATAAGCCACATAGAGGTTGTTCTGAACCTAAGTAGAAACTTAAAAGTTATGTATGGTCTATTGTAGAGTGAGATAATCCTAAATATATAGAGTATATCTTGGTGCTATGGCAGAACTCACTTAAATGCATTTAACAGAAAACTGGAAAGTAATTCCTCTGATAACATGGCAGAGACATGTTTTGAAAACATTTGTGTGCCAGTTGAGGTCAAAATAGAATGACAGCCTATGCTAATGTACTGTTGGATAAACCTATTTAAGATGGGAAATTAGTCAAAATGTGTTTGTTTGTGGTACTAGGGATGGAACCCAGCAGCATTCTACCTCAGAATTACACCCCCAGCCCTATTGTTTATTCTTTATTTTTTTGGTACTGAGGGTAGAACCCAGGGGCTTTGTACCTCTGGGCTATACTCCCAGACCTATTTTATATTTTATTTGGAAACAGGGTCTTACTAAGTTGCTGAGAGCCCCACTTTGTAGCTGAGGCTGACTTCGAACCTGTGTGATCCTTTCATCTCAGCCTCCCAAGTGTGGGGATTACAGGCGTGTGCCACTACACCCAGCATATTTATTTTGAAACAGGATCTCACTGAGTTGCAAAGGGCCTCACTAGTAGATGAGGCTGTCTGTGAGCCGTGATCCTCCTATCTCAGCCTTCCAACTCCTGGGATTACAAGCATGTGCCTATGTTGTTTGAATTTCATTACTATGTGACTTGTGTATATTCATTTTCTGAAACGTGTGTGTGTTGTGTGATCCTGGGAATTCAACCCAGGAGCATTCTACCTCCAAATTATATTCCCCCCTCCAGCCCAATTTTATTTTTGATTTGAAATAGGATCTCAAGGTTGCTGAAAGTCTCACTAGCTGAGGCTGTCCTCAAACCTGCAATCCTACTCTCAAACTGTGTGTGTGTGCACGTGTGTGTGTGTGTGTGTCTGCGTGCGCATGTGCACGCGCGCCTGCCTGTGTGTATTTAGAAATACTTCACAGGCATGCACCACCAAGTTAAAAAAAAATCTTAGCTGGGTGTTGGTGGTGCACCCTTGTAATCCCAGTACTTAACATGCTGAGACAGGAGGATTACAGGTTTGTGGCCAGCCTCAGCAACTTGTGTGGCCCTAGTGAGAGCCTGTCAAAATTAAAAATAATTATAAGATGGGGATGAAGCTCAGTGGTAGAATGCCTCTAGCTTCAATTCCCAGTACCACACACACACAAAGGCAAGAGAAGTTGTAAATTGTCAATCAACAGATAAACAAAATGTATATTCAAAAGGTAATATTTTACAGTCTTTACAATGGAATGTCTTTTTTTTGGTACTAGGGATTGAACACTCAGGGCCATTTTTTGTCTGAGCTACACCCCATTCCTTTTTTATTTTGAAACAATATTGCTAGGTTGATGAAAGTCTCACTATTTGTTGAGGCTGCCCTCAAACCTATGATCCTCCTGTCTTGGTCTCCCAAATAACAGATTATAGGCATGGGCCACCATGCCCAGCCAGAGGAGTGAATTCTGATACATGCTACAACATGGATGAACCTTGGAAAACAGTCCACTAAGTGGAATCTGTCATGAAAGCTGGGTGTGGTGGAACATTCCTGTATTCCCAGTACTTGGGAGACTGAGCCAGGAGGATTGCAGGTACAAAGTCAACCGTAACAACTTAGTGAGGCTCTCAACAACTTAGCAAGACCTTGTTTCCAGATAAAAATAAAGTAGTTCTGGGGATGTAGCCTGGGGGTAGAAGGTTCCTAGGTTCCATCCCCCCACCCCACACACACAAGAGAGGTCTGGAAATCTGCATGTATATGTGTTACTGAGGATGAAACTAGGGGCATTCTACCTCCAGGTTACACCCCAGCCCCATTTTTTATTTGGAAACAGGGTCTCTCTAAGTTGATGAGAACCTCTTTAAATTGCTGAGGCTGTCCTCGAAACTGCAATCCTCCTGTCTTAGCCTCCCAAATACTGGGATTATAGGTGTGTGCCACCATGCGCAGCTCCTATTTTATTTTTTAGTTTGAAACAGGGTCTCAGTTGTGGAGAGGCTCACTAAGTAGCTGAGATTGGCTGTGAACCTGTGTTCCTCCTTGTCTCAGATTCCCAAGTACTGAGATTGCAGGCATACACCACCAGGCCTGGCTAGAATCTGATTTATTTATTTATTTATTGGCAATACTGGGGATGGAACCCAGAGGTATTCTACCTCCGAACTACACCCCCAGCACCATTTTTTATTTATTTTGAAACAAGGTCTCACTGAGTTGCTGAGGCTGGCTGTGAACCAAAATTCTCCTGTGTCAGCCTCCAAAATGCTGGTATTACAAGCATGCACCACTGTGCCCATCTAGAATCTGCTTTTGTCGGGCGGCGGGGCGTTACTGGGGATGGAACCCAGGGGCTTTCTACCTCTGAGCTACACTCCCAGACCTGTTTTACATTTTATTTGCAAACAGGGTCTCACTAGGTTGCTAAGAGCCTAAGTAGACGAGGCTGGTTTTGAACCTACACAGTCCTCCTTTCTCAGCCTCCCAAATTCTGGGATTACAAGCGTGTGCCACCACCACCCGGCTTGGACTTTGCATTTTGAATAAACTCACCAGGTGATTCTTCCACCTAACTCAATCCCTAATTTTACTTGAAAGCACCAAAGTAAATAACTTGCCAAAATCAAACCTCTAAATGTGGGTTCCAATACCTCTTTGGTGCAATTACAAGACATAGAAAACTTTATATATGTTTCCTTATATGTAGATATTTGGTGAAGAATATAGTCCAGCCACATGAACAGGTTATTGCTTGTAGAAAGGTGCATAATAAGTCAGGCATGGTGGCCCATGCTTGTAATCCCAGTACTTGGGAGGCTGAGACAGTAGGATCATGGGTTTGCGGCAAGCCTCAGCTACTTAGTGAGGCCTTCTGCAACTTAGACCCTGTTTCAAAATAAAGAGTTAAAAAATAGGGCTGAGAGTGTAGCTTGGAGGTAGAATGCTCCTGGGATCAATCCTCAGTACCTAAAAAAAAAAAAAAGTGCATAATAAAGTTTTTATAAAGAAATTATAAAATGTGGTTCAATCCACACTTCATCTAAAGTAAATATTTTGAGCAAGAAGCAGCCCAAGAGTGGTTTTGTTTTGTTTTGTTGTACTGGGGATTGAACCCAGGGGTGATCTACCACCAAGCCCTGAGCCCCCCGCCTCTGGTTTGTTGAGAACAGGACCTTGCTAAGTTGCTCAGAGTCTCACTTAGTTGCTGAGGCAGGTTTCAAGCCTGCTATCCCGTCTCTGCCTCCCAAGTACTGGATTTATAGGTGTGCACCACACCTGGTTTCAACTATAACTTCAACATGGTGAACATAAATGATATTTCAAGCGATCAGCAACATCACAATGTGACATGAAACTATCCAAGTGCAACTGTGACGATCATTACTAACAGTTCTATGGGCTGTTGCCTACATTCAAATTTTATTAGAAGTTATTAAAAATAGAGATGTAGCCCATTGTGTGGCGCACTCTTGTAATTCCAGTACTTGGGAGGCTAAGACAGGAGGATCACAGGTTTACGGCTAGCCTCATCTACTTAGTGAGGTCATCTGCAACTCAGATCCTGTTTCAAAATAAAGAACAAAAAATAGGGCTGGGAGTATAGCTTGGAGATAGAATGCCCCTAGGTTCCATCCCCAGTAACCGCAAAAAAAAAAAAAAAAAAAAAAAAAAGATGTAATTTCTCCTAAGTTCATGGACCCTCTAAATTCTAATTAAGATAGAATTAAGAGTTCCTGAATAAGAACCCTGGGTTTTGAGCTGGGCATGATGGCACACACTTGTAATCCCAGCATTTGGGAGACTGAGACAAGAGGATTTTGGTTCACAGCCAGCCTCAGCTACTTAGTGAGGCCTTTTGCAACTCAGTGAGACCCTGCCCTGTTTCAAAATGAAGAATAAAAAATAGGGCTTGGGGTGTAGCTCAGAGATAGAATGTCCCTGGATTTCATCCCCAGTTCTGCAAAAAAAGGTATTTTATTTGTTGGGGGTGAGGGAGGGTACTGGGAATTGAAAGCCTCGCTAAATTGCTGAGGCCATTCTTGAACCTGTGATCCTCCAGTCTCAGCCTCCCAAATACTAGGATTATACGCATGTACTACCACACCTGGCTTTGGTTACATTTTTTAATGATAGAAGCTTTTGTTTTTTGGTGGTGGTGGTGGTGGTGGTACTGGGGGTAGAACCCAGAGGTCTTCTACCTCTGGGCTATACTCCCAGACTTATTTTTTTTTATATATTTTTATTTGGAAACAGGGTCTCACTAAGTTGCTGAGAGCCTCACTAAGTAGCTGAGGCTGGCTTCAAACCTGTGTGATCCTCCTGTCTCAGCCTCCCAAGCGCGGGGATTACAAGCGTGCGCCACCATGCCCGGCTAATGATAGAAGCTTTTATTTCAGGTCTGTATCCAAGACCCGGTGGATATCTTAGAGATCTCCGTGCTAACAGCTTGTGGTGCCTTACCCCATGTCATTCAAAATCGAAATGTTTATATCATAAAGTAAATTTAAAGGACCTTCTCATTTTTCCCATAGTGGAGACTAAGATGCTTTTTAGAAAATACTAAAGTATCTATGTTCTTGAGCAGGGGGATGTATCTTTCTGATATTTGAAAATGTGGGTTAGTATCCAGGCGTGGCTATATCTAATGCACTTAGTACATACTGAGAGCTTAATAATAGAACAAGTGAATAACAATTTTAGAAAACATTAAATTCACCAAGGGACAAAATGGAATACTACTACGGTAAGAATTAAATGCTCTTCTCAATAAATGAACAAGGTAGCGATCGCAGTAATAGCAATTGCAGGTAGAATTAAAGAATGAGGCTACCATCCCCAAATGGTCCACTAGTGTGTAAGCTCTGCCAGAGGGCACTTGTTCTGTTTGCTATATCTGATGTGACAAAAAGCCTAGGGATTACCTAGCACACAACTAGTTTATTTTCACCCTGACCAGCCTCTACTCTTGGGTAACTCTGAACTCTTTCAACCATTTCAGCCTTAACCTACCTCTAATTGTGGAAATTAAAAATACTTCTTCTAACTTAGTAGGCATTCAGTAAGTAAATGAGGAGAGGAATATATTACTTTTCCTTAATAGAAAGCAATTACTACCACCAATAAAAATTTTGAAAAAATATTTGAAAAAGAAAACAAATACTACTATAGTATTATGTTTAGCTACCACTTTCATTACTTCAAGGTAGAAACTTTGCCGGGCGTGGTGGTGCACGCTTGTAATCCCTGCACTTGGGAGGCAGAGGCAGGAGGATCGAGGCCAGCCGTGCTGGTTTAAGAGACCCTGTTTCAAAAATACAGAAAATATGTCTGGGAGTGTAGCCCAGAGGTAGAAGGGCTTCCAGGAACCCCAGTACCACCAAAAAAAAAAAAAAAAAAGGTAGAAACTTCATTTTATTTTATTTTTTTATTATTATTTTTTACAGGTCTGGGGATGGAACCCAGGGGCATTCGACCTCCGAGCCACACCCCCTGCCCTATTTTTTATTCTTTATTTTGAAACCGGATCTCACTAAGTTGCAGAGGGCCTAAGTAGCTGAGGCTGTCCGCGAACCACGATCCTCCAGGTCTCAGCCTCCCGAATGCTGGGATTACAAGCGTGTGCCACCATGCCCGGCTTGAAACTTCATTTTAAAATCAAAGCAAAGGCATCAAGAATATAACCCAGATTTGTTCAACATTTAAAATCCACTGCATGGGCCGGGCGTGGTGACACACGCTTGTAATCCCCACGCTTGGGAGGCAGAGACAGGAGGATCACGCAGGTTCGAAGCCAGCCTCGCTGGCTTAAGAGACCCTGTTTCCAAATAAAAATATAAAAATTAAGTGTCTGGGAGTGTGTCCCGGAGGTAGAAGGGTTTCCAGGAACCCCAGTACCACCACCAAAAAAAAAAAAAGTCCACTACATAAGAACTGCTACTAGTATCTTTCCCTTTAGGAGAAACATTTTAAAAATGCAACTTTTAGCCTATTTCAATGTTCTATTGACACAAAAGGAAACTATTAAATAGCCAAGACTACACAAGTGGTCTTTTTTACACATTTCCCATAGGCAATACAACAACCATTTGAGACCAAGACCAGGTGACTGTGGTGAGCCGCCATTGAAAGATGGCGCCGGCTTCCTGCCTCTGAGCTTGATTAGGCACATGGCTGTGCAGGAAGCAACTCCATATTTGGAGGCTAGGGTTGCGTAACACATGACGTGGTGGTGACCTGACGAGCGTGAGCCAGTGAGTGAGTGAGATGTGGCAAGAAGTGATTGGGTGAGTTAATGTTTATAATGCCCTGCGCGAGGCAGATCTTTGCCATTCCGCCATTACGAGTATCCTGAATAAACGGCTTGCAAGAAGAGCTTCGTGTCGTGTCTTAATCGCTGGTCGAGGGACGCGACAACTGGTGGCCCGTACGGGGAAAAAATCAGCTCCCGTGCGTGAAGCTCAGAACTTGCTGTCGTCAGGGAAGGTGCACCGGTAAGTCCCCTGGTAAGTTGGGGGGTCCGCGAAAAATGCGGGTAACCGCTCTCACCTGTGGATAAGGGGAGAGCAAATCCAGTAGAGCTGCGATCAAAGCAGACGCGGGAAAGTGACAGTAGAGCTGCGATCAAAGCAGACGCGGGAAAGTGACAGTAGAGCTGCGATCAAAGCAGACGCGGGAAAGTGGAAGTAGAGCCGCGGTCAAACAGACGCGGGAAAGTGAAAAGTAGAGCCGCGGTCAAGCAGACGCGGGAAAGTGAAAGTGGAGTTGCGGTTAAAGCAGACGCGAAAAAGTGAAAGTCGAGTTGCGGTCAAGCAGACGCGAAAAAGTGAAAGTGGAATTGCGGTCAAAGCAGACACGGAAACGCGAAGGTAGAGCCGCGATCAAAGCGGACCATTTTTGAATTTCATTTTGAGCTTAGTTTTGGGATGGGGGCTTCGCAGTCTCATCCAATTTTTTTGGCTCTCCAGGAGCTACTTTATTCTAGAAGTTTAGAATTTAGAGAGTCTACTTTAGAGAAATTTTTAAATAATTGTGACAGAGCTGCTCCATGGTTTGCTGTCTCAGGTAACCTGACAGTTCCTAGTTGGGAAAAGCTTGGTCGAGATCTTGAATATGCCAAGCAACAGGGAAGCCTTAATCCCTGTGTTCTACCTATTTGGAAATTGGTCAAAGGTTGTTTAGAAGATCAAAAATATGATGATGCTATTAAGGAAGGGCAAACCGCCCTCGAGTTACTCAAAGAACAGAAATCTGAAAAGCATAAGTCAGAATGGGCAGTTAGTGAAGCAAAGGAACCTGTCTGTTCCTCACTCTATCCAAATTTGTCTGAATTTAAAGGGCCAGACTCCTCTTCTGATTCTTCTGATGAAGAAAAGGGTTCGTTAAAGAAACAAATGGCCTGTGTGTCAATTCATTCAGCCTCGAAAAAATCTCGTTTGCCTAAATTAGATCCGGACTTTCCTATGCCCTCAGGTTTACAAGATCCTCCTCCTGGGCCACCGCCATCCTTACCATCCTCCACTCAGGGATCTCATAATTCCTTTTGCCCTCAAGTTTGGTCACGTGTTAGAACTGAGCTCCCGTTGGCCTTTCCTATTTTTCAAGATACACAGGGTGCTTGTTTTTATGAACCCCTTGATTTTAAGGTCATTAAGGCATTAGCAGAATCAGTTCGCATGTATGGGGTCACAGCTTCCTTTACATTAGCCCAAGTGGAAGCTCTGGTTAGAAACTGCATGACGCCAGGGGACTGGAATGGATTAACACGAGCATGCCTCACCCCTGGACAATTTTTGGAATGGAAGGCCTTTAACATAGAATATGCCTCTGATCAGGCTGCTGCTAATGCTCTTGCTGGAAATCCTCAATGGGATCGAGATATGATTTTAGGACAAGGGCTACATGCCCAAAACCAAACCCGACTTCCTTTGGAAGTTTATAATCAAATAAATTTTTGTGCTATTAGAGCATGGAAATCCCTTAGGAGCTCAGGGGAATCTGCTGGTAATCTAACCAAAATTAAGAACAAGTTGAGGTATTATGGCAGCTTGCACAGCTTGGATGTGAATGGAGATATCCTGATCTCTGTGTTACCAGCGTTCAATATGAAAATTTTACAAAAGCCGCTAACCTGTCTCGGGAGTTGTCAATTTATCTTTTAGGCAACTGGACGGGAGAATTTGAAACCCAACTAGAGAGATTACGCACTGCCGTGGTCACCGTCAACTCGACTCGTGTGGACATCAGTTTGGCTGAAGGACTGTCATCTTGGATAACTCATGCCATGAATCATCTAAAGAAATGGGCTGGATTGGGGGCCTTGATGGGATTATTGGTTGTGGCTGTGTTGTTTTGTGTCTGGTGCATTGCTCGTCTTCGCCAAAGTTCTAATCATAATACAGCCATGTTTATACAGGCCTGTGTGGCTATCGAGGCAGGACAATCACCCCAAGCCTGGCTCGTGGCAGCTAAGGCATAATGGCTCAGGTTGCAAGGCAAAGCACTGCAGCTGAGGGCACAAATTTGGTCCTCAGGAAGAGTACGCTTGACTGCACACGGGTTAGGCACCCAAGTACCCGTCCCTAGAAAAAGGTGCCAGTGATTAATAGGGGTCAAACCTCTGCTCTTACCTGTTGCCTATAAAAGCAAAAAGGGGGAATTGTGGTGAGCCGCCATTGAAAGATGGCGCCGGCTTCCTGCCTCTGAGCTTGATTAGGCACATGGCTGTGCAGGAAGCAACTCCATATTTGGAGGCTAGGGTTGCGTAACACATGACGTGGTGGTGACCTGACGAGCGTGAGCCAGTGAGTGAGTGAGATGTGGCAAGAAGTGATTGGGTGAGTTAATGTTTATAATGCCCTGCGCGAGGCAGATCTTTGCCATTCCGCCATTACGAGTATCCTGAATAAACGGCTTGCAAGAAGAGCTTCGTGTCGTGTCTTAATCGCTGGTCGAGGGACGCGACAGGTGACAAAAGTTTTACAACTACTCAAAATATATCTTTAAAAGCCTTTTAATTTAAAATGCAGAGTATTTTTTTAAATTATTAATAAAATGTAATTTATGCCATAATAATTTTCTCTACTTTGCCTTCACAATGTAATCAGTACCTTTTTATGTTCTCTACCCTCCAAAAAGAACAGTTCAAGATTTCTGGGAGGCTGAGATGGGAGGATCACGGTTCGCGGACAGCCTTGTCTACTTATGAGGTCCTTTGCAATTCAGTGAGACTGTTTCAAAATAAAAAATAGGGCAGGGGTGTAGCTCAGAGGTCAAATGTCCCTGGGTTCCATTCCTAGACCCACTAAAAAATAAAAAATAAAGATTTCTGGGGTTGGTGCTAGTAATTTAGAGAAAATAGGGGTTTGGTTTGGTTTGTGATGCTAGTGATTGAACTCAGGGACATTCTACCTCTGAGCTACCCCCCTAACCCTTTTTATTTTTTATTTTAAAATAGGCTCTTGCTAAATTGCAGAGGGTGGTCTCAAATCTGTGATCCTCCTATCTGAGCCTCCCAAGTACTGGGATTATAAGCATATTCCACTATGCCTGGCTCTATTTAGTACTTTAAGTATAATTGACTTATATTATCTTTTTTTTTTTTTTTTTTTTGCAGTACTGGGGATGGGACCCAGGGACATTCTATTTCTGAGCTACACCCCCGGCCCTAATTTTTTTATTTATTTTGAAACAGGGTCTTACTGAGTTGCAAAGAGTCTCACTAAGTAGCTGAGGCTATCTGCGGACCACAATCCTCCTGTCTCAGCCTCCCAAATGCTGGGATTACAAGCTTGTGCCACCACACCTGGCTATATTTTCTCTTATCATGAGAGTTTTTGTTTTGTTTTTGCAGTACTGGGAAGGGCCCAGGCCATGCCAGGCAAGTGCTCTACCACTATGTTACATCATTCCCCAGACCTCATTGGAGCCTTTTGTAATAAATTTTTCACTAGCAAAATGGGCTGTTTCAGACAATGAAATAATGCAAAACATTTTATTTCTTCAGTACTGGGAATTGTACCAAGGGGTGCTGAACCCCAGAGCTGCACCCCAGTTCTTTTTTATGGTGAAACAGTTCCACTAAGTTGCTGAGGCTGGCCTCAAACTTGTGATCCTTCTTTCTCAGCCGCCTGAGTTGCTGGAATTACAAGCATATGCTACCATGCCTGGCAGCAGAACATTTCTTGGTGAAATCCTTCCTTGGTCTTAGACAAGAGCCTTAATTGAATTCCTTGATTCCCAGAGTATCAGAACTAGTTTGTGACAGGGACAAGTAGAAAAGGCATGTATTTGAGAATGAAATGTGTACTTTATGTCATCATGTGTTTAATGCATAACAAAATCATTACCATAACATTTAAGTTTATCTTTTAAAGGAAGCCTATGAAATGTCTACAAAATGAATTAATTTTTAGTAAATGAAATTATTGTTTTACTTAGGGATCTGATTCTTTTTGAAAACACATTCCAAGATGAAATTTTACCAATGGCTATTCTATCCTTAATTTTGTTTAAAAATTTTAAAATGATACAATTAGGGCTGGGAGTGTAGCTCAGTGCTTGCCTGGCATGAACAAGGCCCTGGGATTGATCCCTGGCACTGTGAGAGAAAAGGAGAGAGCGAGGGAAATTTTAGAGCATTTTTAGACAGGTGTCATCCAACAGGTCTATTTTCCTTTCACAAGGCTTTCCAACCACCACAATAATATAAAAGGTTCCATAGGATATCAGCACTAAGGTTCATAATAGAACATTAGAATAAGTGGGTTGTATAATCAGACTGCACTCACCTCTTTCTCTTCTTCTGTCCTATCTATCCACCTATCCTTGTATATTAATAACTGTATTGACAGTACACACCACTAAGTTGTAAGGTCCTTGAGAGTAGGAGCTATACCATGTTTATTTTTACTTTTTTTTCTGTCTTAGAGTAATAGTGCTTTTTTCCCCCCAGTAAATATTCATTGGATATCCACTAGGTGTCAGATAATATACTAGGTAGATTCTGTGGATATCAAGATAAATAAATGCAGATCTGTCCATAAGACTTTGACAGTCTTGTGGGGAGAGGTAGAAAAATAGATCTACAGACCAAAAACATTGTAGTATAATATAAAGACTTTAATAGGGTAAAATGCCAAAACTATAATTTTACATTTTGTAATCATTTAAAATCAATTAAGTCAAATGAATATGTTAGCATGAGAGATAATATCAAAACACTAAAACTGTAAAGAAATTGAGCAAGGTATGATGGAATATGCCTAAAATCTCAGTACTTGGGAGGCTAAGACAGGATCACAGGATGTCAGGTTCAAGACTAGCCTCAAAAACCTAGCAGGACTCTGTTTTAAAAGAAAAAAAGAGCTAAAGGTATAGCCTAAATCCGATCCCCACTACAAAAGACAGAGAAAAGGAAAGAGAAAGGAAAGAGGGAATGAGAAAAAAAAAGACATGCCAATATAAGTAGGAAGAGGGGGACTACTTGATTACAGATTAACAAGTAGAATTTTTTTTTTAAATCACAGTTCTGGGGTGAGACCTTTAACCTTTGAAACCAATTACTATTTATTTTGATACTGGGAATTGAACCCAAGGATATTCTACCTTCTAGCTGTGAGCTATATCCCTACCCTTTTTTTTTTTTTTTTTTTTTTTTTAAGTATTGAGGCATTCTTCCTTCCAAACTACATCTCCAATCTTTTGGGGATTTTGTTTTGCTTTTTAGTTTCTGTTTTTTGAAATAGGTTCTCACTAGGTTGCTGACAGTCTCACTAGTGACCAAAGCTGTCCTTGAGTTTGCAATCCTCCTTTCTCAGCCTACTAAGTACTGGGATTACAGGTGTGCACCACCATGATTTTTTTTTTTTTTTTCCCAGTACTGGGGATGGAACCCAGGGGCATTCTGCCTCCAAGCTACATTCCAGCCCTATTTTTTATTCTTTCTTTTTGAAACAGGGTCTCACTGAGTTACAAAGGGCCTCATTAAGTAGCTGAGGCTGTCCATGAACCACGATCCTGTTTTAGCCTCCCAAATGCTGGGATTACAAGCATGTGCCAACCACGCCCAGCTACCACCATGCTTTATTTTTCATTTTGATACAGGGTCTCACTAAATTGCTGAGGCTGGCCTTGAACCTGTGATCCTCCTGTCTCAACCTCTCAATACTGGGATTACAAGTATGTGGCACCATGCTTGGTTACCCTTTCATTTTTCAATCATGTGTGTGTGTGTTTTACTGGGGATTGAACCCAGGGGCATTCTACTTCCAAACATACCCCCAGCCCTTTTTGTTTTTTGTTTGGAAATAGCATTTTGCTATGTTGCTGACACTATCCTCAAACCTGTGATCCTCCTGTATCAGCCTCCCATTTATTAAGATTACAAGTATATGTCGCCATGCCTGACCTCAATCCTTTTTTTTGTTTTTCCTAAATCTTTTTTTTTGTTGTTGTTTTTGTTTGGAGTTTTGTTTTTGTTTTTGAGGTACTCAGATTAGAACCCAAGAGCAGTCTACCTCTGAGATTGTTTGGAGGTTTGGTTTTGTTTTGTTTGTGTGTGTGTGTGTGTGTGTGTGTGTGTGTGTGTGTGTGTGTGTTACTGGAGATGGAACCCAGGGGCTTTTCTACCTCTGGGCTATACTCCTAGACCTATTTTATACTTTATTTGGAAACAGGGTCTCACTAAGTTGCGGAGACCCTCACTCAGTAGCTGAGGCTGGCTTCGGACCTGCGCAATCCTTCTGTCTCAGCCTCCTAAGCACTGGGATTACAAGCATGCACCACCATGCCCGGATGGAGTTTTTTGACTCTATCATCTAGTATGTTAACATATTAGGGTCAGTGTGTGTGTGTGTGTATGTGTGTGTGTGTGTGTGTGTGTGTGTGTGTGTTACTGGGGATTGAACCCTGGAGAAAGGTGTTTTCTACCTCCAGTATATACCCCTAGCTCTTTTTATTTTACAGTTTGAAACAGGGTCTTACTAAGTTACTGTGCACTGCTGTCCTCAAACCTGCAATCCTTCTGTCTCAGTCTCCTAAATAGTGGATAACAGATGTGCATCACCTCACTCAGTGTCAGTCTTCTTACCCATCTTCCATCACCCTCCCAGTTGCCCCATATTCATTTGCTCTAATCAGTGCCAACCTAATTTTGAGTAGAATTGGGGGATTTTCTGTCCTAAGAGAACCAAAAATAAATTTTCAAAACCTTTTTGCCAATAAACTCACTACAGTGACTGAATTTCTACCATTAGAATGTCTCACTTTATAAGACCAGTATGGCACTGGTTTTCCCTAGGCAAGAAAACTAAGGGGCATCAGTAAACTATGGAGTTATCTTTTTCCCCCTCTTTTTAAAAAGTTTTCATTTTTAAGTTGAGATATAGTAAAAAAAAAAAAATGCCCTTTTGTATATCATTCTAAAACTTTTAGCAAATTCACAGTCATGTAACCACCACTACAATCAAGATATAAAACATAGCCAGGCCGGGCGTGGTGGGGCATGCTTGTAATCCCAGCATTTGCTAGGCTGAGACCTGGAGGATCGTGGTTCGCAGACAGCCTCAGCTATTTAGTGAGGCCCTCCACAACTCAGTGAGACCCTGTTTCAAAATAATAAAAAATTGGTCAGGGGGTATAGCTCGGAGGTCAAATGCCTCTGGGTTCTATCCCCAGACCCGCTAAATAAATAAATAAATAAATAAATAAATAAATAAATAAATAAATAAAACATAGCCGGGCATGGTGGCGCATGCTTGTAATCCCAGCATTCGAGAGGCTGAGATCAGAGGATTGTGGTTCGTGGACAGCCTCAGCTACTTAGTGAGGCTCTCAGCAACTTAGTGAGACCCTGTTTCTAAATAAAATACAAAAAAGGTCTGGGAATATAGCCCGGAGGTAGAAAGCCTCTGGGTTCCACCCCCAGTACCACACACACACAAAAAAAAAGAATAAAAAATTGGGCAGAGGGTGTATCTTGGAGGTCAAATGCCTCTGGGTTCCAACCCCGGCCCCGCAAAAATAAATAAATAATAAATTTTTGTGCTCAAAATTATCTTATTTTTCAAAAAGTAATGTTTTACTGTTCCACAAATATTTATTTCATTTTCAAAAAGAATGTCATTTGGGGTCAAAATAGTTCTTTTTCTAATAAGCTTCTATAAGAATACATACAAAGATGAAATCATTACACCATTATTAGTCATTAGCAACTTTGAAATTTAATCTGTAAAAAAGAACTAGGACTCAGAGAAGGTGAAGCATGTACATGTTGAGTTAGATAGAGGATGAGAGTCAAGGAATTGTGGAGATGATTAGGGCCTGACTGTGGAGCGGTGTGCTTGGTGGGGTAGATATGAGAAGGTGGGGGTGAATAGTAAAAGAGCCCTGGAATCTCAAATATAGGAGGCATTAAAGAAAGAAATGCCCAAGCATGGCAGCACTTGTCTGTAATCCCAGTACTTGAGAGGCTGAGACAGGAAGATCACAGGTTCGAAACCAGCCTCAGCAACTTAGTAAGCTCTCAGCTACATGGTGAGACCCTGTTTCCAAATAAAAAATAAAATAGGGCTGGGAGCCTACTTTAGCCTGGAGGTAGAAGGCCCCAGAGTTTCATCTCCAGTTTGATACACACACAAAATAGTTTATATGTCTTAATCTGGAGATGGGTCTATAGTATTGATTCAGTCAGCCAGTAACTTATTCTTCTTGTGTGTATGTGGTATTGGGGATGAAACTCAGGGGCTATGACCCCATTCCTATTTTATTTGAAAACAGAATCTCACTAAGTTGATGAAAACCTCGCCAAGTTGCTGATGAGGCTGGCTTCAAACCTGCGATTCCTGTCTTAGCCTCTTAAATACTGGGATTATAGGTGGGCACCAGCATGCCTGGCTTTATGTATATTTTTTATATATACTTTGTTGTGGTACTGAGGATGTAACCCAGGGGTCTTCTACCCTCAGGCTACACCCCCAGACCTAATTTTATATTTTATTTGGAAATGGTCTCACTAAATTGCTGAGAGCCTCACTAAACCGCTGAGGCTGGCTTTTAACCTGTGATCCGCCTGTCTTATTTTTTATATATACTTTTTTTGTGTGGTACTAAAGATTGAACCCAGGGGCATTCTGCTTCCTAGCCACACACACCCCAGCCCTATTTTTTATTTTTTATTTTTGAAACAGTGTCTCACTAATTGTCTCACTAAGTGTCTCTGAGGCTGGCTGGAAACATGCAATCCTCCCGTCTCAGCCTCCCAAGTAGTGGGATTACAAACATGCACCACCAAGCCTGGCTTGCAAACATGTTGAAATCATCATTGGTGCCGGGCGTGGTGGCGCATGCTTGTAATTCCAGTACTTGGGAGGCTGAGACAGGAGGATAGCAGGTTAAAAGCCAGCCTCAGCTACTTAGGTTCTCAGCAACTTAGTGAGACCCTGTTTCCAAACAAAATACAAAATAGGTCTGGGAGTGTAGCCCGGAGGTCGAAGGCCCCTGGGTTACATCCTAGTAACACACACACACACACACACACACACACACACACACACACACACACACAAAGTCATTGGTATTCTCATATATGTAAATAATGTTAATGGAAGTGTTTTCTTCATTAATTCTCCCCCCCACCATCCTCACTAGACCACCTCCTGCCCTCCACTAATGTTTCTCCTTTATATAAAGGCTGTCTTATATCCTGATTACTCTCTAACTTCTGTGTATGAGAGAAAGCATATAACCATAACTTAATCTTGAAAGGTTATGTCTTCTTTCTGGTCCCCAATTTTTTTATTTGTCAAATAATTAGTTTGGACTAAGTATATTCTAAAGTCCATTTTTGTAGTCTCCAACTAGAAGTGAAACCCTTCTGTTTGCATTTGTGTTGTATATGTGAGCTATTTCTTTTCTTTTTTTTTTTTTTTTTTTTTTGGTGGTACTGGGGTTCCTGGAAGCCCTTCTATCTCCAGGCTATACTCCCAGACCTTTTTTTACATTTTTATTTGGAAACAGGGTCTCCTAAGCCAGCGCAGGTGGCTGGTTTTGAACCTGCGCGATCCTCCTGTCTCTGCTTCCCAAGCACGGGGATTACAAGCGTGCGCCACCATGCCCGGCGAATCTATGTGAGCTATTTCTAACATTTTTCCAGTTGTAACTAGAGAGATATATCTGTACCATAGATACCCCAACTTAGAGGCCTACCACCCCCTTTTCAGATAAAAAATTACTCAGTATCCCTTGGGTGCATCCACTATCTCCTTATTTTTATTAAACACCCTCAGTTACACCCAAAGCTCCTGCTGTCCCCCTGGATTCTTCCAATAAACCGCCAGAAGTACCACAGACTTTGGAAATCTATGAGTCATAAGCCAAATCCTAACAAACATGATTTCTTCATCTGACCCTTGGTCTGCTCACTTATAGAATGACTGTATATACTCTAAGGATCCTATAGTTTTCAGTGTTATTAACTTCATGAAGCCTATTAAAACTTGGCAGCATTCCTCTATTCTCACCTCCTTTAGGTTTGAAACTATTACTCCTCTGCTTTTATTTTTTCATTAGCCACTATTCATTCAGTGTCTTATATGTGCCAGATTTTTTTGGCATTTATTCTCTATTATTTAGGGACGTTTATAGTGCTGCCATACTTAGGTGTACAAATATGGGGTATCACATAATGCCTCCTACACTTACCCTGAATAACATATTCAGATAATGAGACCTCATTTCAAGGAATATTACAAAAAGCCCTAGGTAAAGGAAGAAAGGGGGTACGTGCCATTAAATTGATTAGTGAAAGGATAGGAACTATGTGCTACGTACTTTATACCAGGTATCCTCTTTAGACCATTGATATAAACAGAAAGACTTCACAAAGGGAGCCTGCTTGTCTAGATAACAAAAAGCACAAAAGAAAAAAAGATTTTTATGCCCCAAATTGCTAGAGTTATTCAGAATATTTATTTTGCATGTCGATTTCCACCATCTGGGCAGACAGTGTAGTGCTTTTACATAGTGTGTGTTGGGTATTGGTTGACTAAATGGGGATTATTTTTCTTATGCTATAGAGTAGTGTTTCTGAATGTTTTGGCCTATAGACCTCTAAGAATGTTCTAAAATCTATGAAGCAATCTAGGATGTTACTTTCTTCATATACACAGAAGGAAACAGCCAAATCCTTTTCTGTCCCCTAGCAACACCCACATCTATACTTGTACAAAAGCCATCATTTGGAATATCTGAAGCTCCTCTGGGATCCATTCACATTTCCCAGTTAGAAACTTGGCCCTAGGGACATGCCTGGATATCTAGGTAGTCAAGGAGCCTGGGTCGGCTCATTTCTGGTGAGGCACAGGGTAGTACAGCTGCCAGGCTTTACTGGTCCTTTACAGACTTGGGAAAATAACACCATGCCTCCTGTCAACTAATGAGCAGGTTCAGTTTTTCCTGTATGAGAAAATATTCTACCCATTTTGTTTTTAAGTTCATTAGTATGTGCCATAATCAAAAGATCAGCATAACATACTTTAGAGTTTTTAGGTTTTTAAAGTACAAATTAAGCAACTTTACATATAAAGAAATTAACAGTTGTACCACACATTATCTCGGCAGGGTAACATATCTCTGGCTTCTGTAAAAAAATGATTTCTCTTTCCTTTTCTGCCACTCCCTATTCAGAAACTCTTGTGGAAAACCAGGCATGGTGGTGCACACTTGTAATCCCAGTACTTGGGAAGCTAAGACAGGAGAATAACAGATTCTCAGCCAGGATCTCACTAAGTTACAGATCAGCTACTTAGGCCCTCTGCAACTTAGTGAGATCCTGTTTAAAAATAAAGAATAAAAAATAGGGCTGGGTGTAGCTCAGAGGTAGAATGACCTGGATCCAATCCCCAGTTCTGAAAAGAAAGAAAGAAAGAAAAAGACTCACATGGAAGTCTATTGGGCCAGTGTCCTCACCTATAAACCTTATCTGGGTAAAGATAATAAAAAGCTGGTCTTGCCTCATAGTGGAGGAGAGTAAAATGTAAAACAAATATTTTATTTATTTATTTTTTGGTGGTGCTGGAGGTGGAAACCAGAGGCTTTCTATTTCCGGACTATACTCCCAGACCCATTTTATATTTTTTTATTTGGAAACAGGGTCTCACTAGGTTGCTGAGAGCCTCACTATGTAGCTGAGGCTGGCTTCGAACCTGCGCAATCCTCCTGTCTCAGCCTCCCAAGCACGGGGATTACAAGCGTGCGCCACCACGCCCGGCTTTAAAACAAATATTTTAAATAATTCCAAATATGAAATGAGAACCATCCCATGAAGGTTTGAGGGTAAAGCTGATTAAAGGAAAACAGTGCTATGTATAGCACAAAGTTTTCTAACTACCTACCTGGTCCTTGCCTTCCTGTAGAATCTTCAAGGCCGAGAACAGTTTAACTGGAGCAGCTATTTGTATTCTTACCCAGTCTCCAAAACCATTTTTCCTTTTTGTACATGAAAGCAACACTGCATCTCACCTAGGCTTGGAATGGAAGAAACTCAAGTGGTTCACCGTTTAAAGTAGGTAATGAGGAGATAGAAAGGAAATAGGCAGATAGGGAAAAGGTCTTGGTAGAAAAAAGCTAATTTCCTGAGTTTCCTGAGGGGCGACAAATACCTGAAATTCCAAAGGCTCAGATATAAGAAGGCCTGAGCTTCACAAAAGCCAACGGTTTACTAATCAACAAACCCAGGAGCAAGTCTGACACTTTACTGAAAGGAGATTCTTTAACTGAAAGGAGATCCTTCAAAGGACTTACAAATACCCTATGCAAATCCTGAGCGCTGCTTCCCAAAATTCCCAGTCACCCTAACCAAAAGAGGACTTGCAAGTGGTTCGGCATTGGCCCTTGGGGATCAGCAATTGGGGCTTTCCCTCTCGGGACCCCCTCCCTTTTGGGGAGCTGTTTTCTCTCGCGCGCAGGTCGTGCTGGCCCTAAGAGAAGGCGGAGTGCATCTGAGGGCACGTGGCTCAGGCTACTCTTGAGTAGTGACCTGAAGGCCTCTGCTGGACATCAAGGCTGGCCAGGGCCCCTAGGGGTGACCTGTACCTCTTTTCTGGCAGATTGCGTGGACTCTGGGAGAAAGTAGTTTGTAATTGATGGCACTTGGCTCGGGTGACACTCGGGTAGTGACCTGAAGACAGCTACTGGACAACAGAGACCTGACAGCCCCTTTGGGGTGTTCGGCCACTTTTCTCTATTCCCTTCTGGCAGATCGCGCAGACTCTGGAAGAAAGCAGCCTGCACCTGAAGGCAATTTGGTTTGGGCTACTCTCAAGTATTGTCTTGAAGGCAGCTGCTGGACCCAGAGTTCCAGCCCCTTTGGGGGTGTTCAGCCACCCTTGCCCCATTCCCTGCTGCTTCCAATAAACCTTTTACTCCCCTTCCTGAGGTCTGCGGTGTCATTCTTCGCTCACCGTAGACAAGAACCCGGTAGGAAACGTCGAGTTCCTTCTTAGGATGAAACTCCGTTTCATCTCGAGGAAACCCCCGTTTCAGTAACAGAGGGGGAGTTTGTTGATCAAGTAGAATAATGTTTTGAGAACTTAAGATGTGCCAGAGCTTTTTGAGTTTCACAAAACCCTCTGGGTGGAGAGTGATAGAATCGGCACTGCTCACCTGCCCCAGGCTACATAGTTATGACCAGCATTTGAATACTTACTGTAAGCAAAGGCACTGTTCCAAGGGCATTACAATCATTTCATTCAGATTTCTCATCTTATCCTTTTAATGATTCTTTAAGAGTCTGTCAATGTTGTCATTCCCCAATTTGTTAATAAGAAAACAGACTTAAAGAGATTAGACAATTTGCACAATAATGTTGCAAAGCTGGGACTTTGAACCCTGGCTCATTTGACTCCAGTCTGTACTCCATTCCCATAAACTGCCAAACTTCCGGCATTATCATTAACCATTGTCATTTATGAAGTAAGTGTGGCTGTCCATGATGGGTAGTCAGTGAGGAAGCCATTAAAGCAGAGAGTCACAGGGCCACTTCCGAGAGATGTGGCGTGTTCCTTTACAAACAGGTTTCTTGTGACTAAGTCAGTTTGGAGGGATAGGAGAGGTTGAAGAAGGTGGAGGGTGGCATGGATAGACCTGTTTAGGAACTGATAACATCTGGGCCTCTGACTGACTCAGAGCTGGCGGATGGGCCAAAGCCCAGGCAGGTGGATTTCATGGGCTGTGTACTTCAAAGGACCTAATTCCTGGCACTGCTATGCACATTGTTTTTCTTAAGGCACAACCCTGAGGGGGAGGGAACAAGATAGTCTCCATGAGGTATTTGCAAAAGCCGTAGGCAGTGTTTGCTTTGAATCCAAAAATATACAGCTTGTTCTGGGATTAGCAATAAAAACCACAAGGCCAGCTCTAAGCGGGACTGAAAAATGAACATTATGCATTCTGCAGTAAAATAGCAGTTAAGTTTATGGGTCCTAGAGTCAGAAAAGCTACGTTCCAATCTTGTTTCACCATTGAACTGTGGATAAGTTACCCAGCCTCTGTTTTCTCATGTGTGAAACTGGGATCTTTAGTAGTACTTACTTCAAATGCTTGTTGTGAGGATTAAAGAAAACGAGTAGAAAGCATATATCACAGTACCTGACATAGTAAATGTTAGTCCTAGTAAAATATTAGTCATTCAATGAAAACTGTGTGTGAAGAGAAACAGAGACAGAGACAGGAGAGAGACAGAGAGTAAGAGACAGAGACAGAGACAGAGACACGGTGGGTGGGGGCCTGAAACCCAGGGGCATTTTACCTCTGAAATACACCCCCAACTCTATTATGGTTTTTATTTTGAAACAAGGTCTTGCTAAGTTACGGACATCTGGCCTCAAACCTGTGATCTTCCTGTCTCAACCTCTCAAGTATTAGGAGCTTGCACAACCACACCAGGCTGAAAACTCCTGTTTATAACAAACCAGAGCTTAAATAATTAGTTCTTTATTATTTCACATAACGGAAATTTTAAAAGGCATTCATTATGTTGGTGAGAGAGATGAAGAAAACAGCAATAACTTGTTGAGTGCCTAAAATGAACTAAATTTTTAAAAAATTATATTATCTTATTCAGTGTTAGCAAGAGCCCTAGGAAGTACTTTCTCAATTTATAGATGAGTTTTCAGGCTGAGATGTTTAGAAGCATGCCTAGAATCATATAGGTGCACTGTTTAACCCAAAGCCTATGAATACATTTGGAGTGCTGTAGAGATGTTTATATCAGTGCTCCTGATATTAGGAGCACTCAGCAGCAAGGTGAGCACTGGGGTAAAGTGAAGATGGTCCCTGTCACAGCAATTAGTGCTCATAGAGGCGCTCAAAGTGGGAATGAGGTAGGGGGCTTTTGCTAGTGGAGGAAATAAAGGAGCTTTTTCAGCCAGGCGTGGTGGTGCATGCTTGTAATCCCAGCACTTGGGAGGTTGAGAGACAGGAGGATTGTGCAGGTTCTTAGCCAGCCTCAGCTACTTAGTGAGGCTTTCAGCAACTTAGTGAGACCCTGTTTCCAAATAAAATATAAAATAGGTCTGGGAGTATAGCCTGGAGGTAGAAAGCCTGGGTTCTACCCCTAGTACCACCAAAAAAAAAAAAAAAAAGAGCTGGGCATGGCAGTTCACACCTGTAATTCTAATAGATAGGAGGCTGAGACAGGAGGATCAATCCTAGGTTCAAGGACAGCCTTAGCTACTTAGTGAGACCCTTATCAACCTATTGAGACCTTATTTCCAAATAAATAAAATCAGGTGGGAAGTATAGCTTAGATTCAATCACTGTAGTACAAAATTAATTTTTTTTTTTTTTTTTGGTGGTGGTACTGGGGTTCCTGGAAGCCCTTCTACCTCCGGGCTACACTCCCAGACCTGTTTTTATATTTTTATTTGGAAATAGGGTCTCCTAAGCCAGCACGCGTGGCTGGCTTCGAACCTGCGCGAATCCTCCTGTCTCCGCCTCCCAAGCGCGGGGATTACAAGCGTGTGCCACCATGCCCGGCTTAATTTTTTTTTTTAATTTAAAAGATTTTGCACAGGTATGGTGGCATGCTTCTGTAACTCCAGTACTTGGGAGGTTGAGATAGGGGACTTGAAAGCTCAAGGCCAGCCTCAGCAACTTAGTAATGGCCCTCAGCAACTTAACAAGACCCTGTTTTAAAAATATAAAATAAAATAGAGTTGAGGGTGTAGCTCATATGTAGAACATCCTTGGATTCAACTCCCAGTATTAAGAAAAAAGAAGGAGGAGGAAGAGAAGGAGGGGGGAGGAGGAGAAGGATGAAGAGGAAGAGAAGGAGGAAGAGGAGGAGGAAGGGAAGGGGAAGAGGAGGGAGAGGGAGAGGGAGGAGGAGGAGGAGAAGGGGAAGAGGAGGGGAAGGGGAGGAGGAGGGGGGAAGGGGAGGAGGAGGGGAAGGGGAGGAGGAGGGGGGAAGGGGAGGAGGAGGGAGAGGGAGGAGGAGGAGGGGAAGGGGAGGAGGAGGAGGGGAAGGGGAGGAGGAGGGAGAGGGAGAGGGAGGAAGAGGAGGGGGAGCTAAACCTCAACCCCCCCCCTCCTTTATTTTTTTGCTGGTACTGGAGATTGAACTTGAACCCAGGGGCAGTGTACCTCCAGAATATATCCCCAGCCCTATTTTATTTATTTATTTTATTTATTTATTTTTTGCAGTACTGGGGATGGAACCCAGGGGCATTCTACCTCCGAGCTACACCCGCAGCCCTATTTTTCAGTCTTTATTTTGAAACAGGGTCTCAATGAGTTGCAAAGGGCCTCACTAAGTAGCTGATACTGTTCGCAAACTCAGATCCTCCTGTCTCAGCCTCCCAAATGCTGGAATTACTAGCGTGTGCCACCACACCTGGCTTATTTATTTATTTTTATCTGTAAACAATCTCGCTAAATTGCTAAAAGCCTTACTAAGTTGTTGAAGCTGACTTCAAACCTGCTATCCTTCTGTCTCCGCCTCCCAAGTACTGGGATTACAAACCTGCACATTCAAGCCCTTTTTATTTTTTTATTTTGAAATAAGATCTCACTGCGTTGCTGAAGAGTCTCCTTAAATTGCTGAGGCTGATTTGAAACTATGGTCCTCCTGTGTCAGCCTCCCAAGTGCTGGGATTACATGCCCTGACACTCAGCTGTAAACAACGACCTCTTGGGGGCATGTTTTTCATCTCTGAAATGAGTATGATTAGTATTATACCTACTTAAGAAGAGTATACTGTGATAATGTTGAATCCTCACTACATGCACAAAGATGCTGAGTTAAACTCACAAGTGTTAATCTTCAGTATCTTACTTAGTACAGAGAGGCTAACTAGCTTACCAAAGCATTTTCTTTTTCCTCTAGATACAGAACATCTGCATATCCTGGCCTCTCTTGTAGTTAGACACAAATTATATTGCCATTAAAAAAGGGGCAGAAGCTGGACGTGGTGGCTCATGCCTGTAATCCCTGTACTTGGGAGGCTGAGATGAGGATCACAGGCCCATGGCCAGCCTCAGCTACTTAGTGAAACCCTGTCTCAAAATAAAAATATAAAAAGGGCTGGGGGTGTAACTCGGAGGTAGAATGTCCCTGGTTTCAATCTTTGGTACTAAACAAACAATAGGGGCAGCAGTGATCAATCACTACCTGTAGGCGAGACCTATGAGCCCTTCCCCCGAAATCCTCCACGCTTGCTTTCTTCCCTCATTTGCCAGAAGACTGGACAAAACCTTTAGAGCAAGGAGCTTCCTGCCCCTCCCCCTACCTCCCACCTGCACTGACCTGGGATGTTAGCCACATGCTGACCCTTAGAGCATTACGTCATTGAGATGTGGGTGTTGTTTGTTATAAGAGTTAGTGTTACTCTGACTAAGACAACAAGGTTTGACAAAAATCTAGAGAAGGAAGAGATTGATTGTTTACAGTGTCTGCCACATATTGTACAAGAAAAGGGGTGACAGGACTCACTAAGACACATGAAGATTAATTTTATTTATTTACTTATTTGTGTGTGGGGGGGTCTGGGGATGGAACCCAGGGGCATTTGATCTCTGAGCTATACCCCCAGCCCTATTTTTCATTCTATATTTTGAAACAGGGTCTCACTGAGTTGCAAAGGGCCTCACTAAGTAGCTGAGGCTGTCCGCGAACCGTGATGCTCCAATCTCAGCTTCCCGAATGCTGGGATTACAAGCGTGCGCCATCACGCCGGCTAAAGATTAATTTTACAAGACAACTTAGGAGCAAGTATTTGTAAAAGTTCTTTGGATGAAGTGCAAAAAAAAAAGTCCAAAATTGCAGATTTGCATTCTGGTTTTCAAACTTTTTCACAGATACCACTGGGAACTGCTCAAAAAATGTAGATACCACCCCTTCAGGATCTTCTGCTAAATAGCCTGCAACACATTTTTCTGGAAAAAATTTTTTTTGGAAACAGGGTCTCTTAAGCCAGTGATGCTGGCTTTGAACCAGCATGATCCTCCTGTCTCCGCCTCCCGAGCGTGGGGATTACAAGTGTGTGCCACCACGCCTGGCCATTTTTCCGAATTTTATAAAAATGGGTAATAAGAGCCAGTCACAGAAAATGAAGGGTCATATGTTTTGTCTAATATGTGCAAGCTAAAGAGTAATTGGGATATCAGAGGGTCTCCAGATAATGGAGAGACCTCAGTGGAGCTCGGGAGGTGGTCTAAGGGAAGGGGAGTGGGAAGAATGAGGTCCATTAATGGAAATACTACCATTGACTTTGTGTACATATGTGAATATACCAAAAGCAATATTAGTACTCTGTATTGGGAGGGGGGAAATGGGGAGGAAGGACCAAGTGCTATATGCATGTATGTCACTGTCAAAATGATTTACACTGAATTGTGAGACTATGATGCGCCAATAAATGCATTTTAAAACATTTTTAAAAGTCAATACAAATTTTACAATTGACATAATACATACATTTTAAGTAAAAAAAAGTGGGTAACAAGGATGGGCACATTTTTTTAATGTGACACCGGGAATTCTACATTGATGAAGTTTTCTGTTGTCTATTCAAATCTAAGAGCTGAATTGTGTATTTTAAAATTTTACTTTGGGTTTATTCATTCAAGTCACCCCTCCATGCCAGTCTGGGTATGGAGCTGTACCTATCCTCTGTATTTCTATCTTTTAATAAACTTCTTTAAATCTTCAAAAAATAATTTTACTTTGAGCCGAGTGTGGGGGCGCACACTTGTAATCCCCGTGTTTGGGAGGCTGAGACAGGAGGATCGCACAGGTTCGAAGCCATCAAAGTCAACAGTTCGAAGCCAGCCTCAGATACTTAGGGAGGCTCTCAGCAACTTAGTGACCCTGTTTCCAAATAAAATATAAAATAGATCTGGGAGTATGGCCTGGAGATAGAAAGCCCCTGGGCTCAAACCCCAGAACCACAAAAATAAATAAATAAAAATAAAAATTTTACTTTGAGTTAGCTATATATAATAAATAGTTTTATTCATGATAACAAATTTTCTGGGCATTATGGTACTTATTTGGAGCCATATTTTTATCTGGATTAATTAAATTCCTGTCATTTGGATTACTCTTGACTACTAAATGTTTTTATGTCATATCTTTCAGAAATATTTCTATATTTTCTCCTTTTTCATGCTAATTTGCAAAGCTGATCTCTATGGAATTGCATGGATAGCTACTTGGGTTCTAGACTCCACATTTCTCCTCAAATGCAGATGAATGATTTTTTGTTGACTTTGATGAATCAGAGTATCAGCATGTCCTCCTAAAACTACTTGCTGCTATCACCCTTATCATACTTATCTCATTAGTCTTATGTTTTTGAAATATTTGGGAGCTGAGCAATGGTTTAGGAGCCTTGATAAAATACTCACACACACACTATGTAGCCTGCGAAAACCAAACAGGCTTTTTCACACAGACCTGTCTTTTAGTCCCAACATAGCCACCAGCAAGCTCTAAGTGATCTTGGTTGACTATTACATATCTTAGGAGTCACAAGTAGAATAGAGATGGTGAGATCCACATTGCAAGGTGGATGAGCATATTGTATGAGCTACATAAATTGATCTTATGTTTGAAAATAGATTTTTAAATCTTAAATAAAATACTAACAAACCAAATCCAAAATATACAAAATCCAAGGTTTATTTATATCAGAAATCCAAGTTTGGTTTAAAATTCCTAGGAGTTAATAATGCAATTTGCAGCAACGTGCAGTACTTGAGAGGCTGAGACAGGAAGATCACAGGGTCCAGCCAGCCTCTGCAACCTGAGGAGGCCCTCCGCAACTTAGTGAGACCCTGTTTCCAAGTAAAAAATAAGGCTGAGGGTGTAGCTTGGGGATAGAATGCCTCTGGATTGAATCCCGAATAACACACACACACACACACACACACACACACACACACACACACACACGTGTAATTTGCTCCTTAACCAATAGAAGGAATCAGATAAAACATTTGGTTATTTCTACAGGTGCAATAAAAATTAGATAAACATCCATTCATTAAAACAATAATGGGCACTTGTAATCCCAGTACTTGGGAGGCTGAGACAGAAGGATTACAGTTTTGTAGCCAGCCTCAGCAACTTAGTGAGGCTTTCTGCAACATAGGGAGATCCTGTTTCAAATAGAGAAATCAAATAACAACAAATGCTGGCGAGAATGTGGGAAAAGAGGAGCTCTTTTACACTGTTGGTGGGAATGCAAACTAGTTCAGCCACTATGAATCAAGCTGGGCATGGTGGTACACACCTGTAATCCCAGTGTTTGGGAGGCTTTCTAAGGAGATTCCTTAGAAAACCAGGAATAGATCCACCATATGATCTGGCTATACCACTCCTGGGTATTTTTCCAAAGGGGTTGAAATCAGAGAACTACAGTAACATAAGCATACCCATGTTCATAGCAGCACAATTTGTAATAGCCAAAATATGGAACCAACCTAGGTCTCCATCAACAGATGAATGGATTGCAAAATTATGGGAAATACACACAATGGAATTCTACTCAGCTATAAAGAAGAACAAAATCAGGTCCTTTGCAAGAAGATGGAAAAACCTGGATAACATTATGTTAAGTGAGATCAGTCAAGCACAGAAAGAGAAGGGACATATGTTTTCTCTAATATGCCCAAACTAGGGAGTATTAGGGATACCAGAGGGACTCCAGACAATGGAGGAGAAACCTCACCAAAAATAAAATGGAAGGACAGGAGAGGAAGAAGGCTAAGGTTGATTAATGGAGAAGCTACATCTGAATATGTGTAAAAGTATGAATATAGCATGATTAACCTGGACACTCATTGTTGGGAGGAGGGAAAAGGGAAGCGGGGAGGGAGGAGAGGACACCGAGCATAGTCAGAATGTATGTCACATAAAAATAAAAAATAAAATAAAATAACTAAAAAAAAATAAGATAGGGCTGGAGGTGTAGTTTGGAGGTAGAATGTCCCTGGGTTCCATTCCAAGTACCACACACACACACAAAAAAAATGATGGGCATGGTGGCACATACATGTAATCCCAGTAATTGGAAGGCTATGACAGGATGATCGCAGGTTTGAGGCCAGTGCACAATAATTTAGCAAGACCCTGTTTTGAAAACAAAAAATAAAAAATAAAAAAAAGGAATGGGAGATATTCTCAGAAGTAGAATCTCTCTGGGTTCAATCCTCAGTGCCAGCATATTAGTAATAGATAAAAAAAACCCTTCTGTTTATTTATTTACTCACTTATTTTTTTGCATTCCTGGGAATTGAACCCAGGGGTATTCTATCTCCAACCTATGCCCCTAGCACTATTTTTATTCTTTATTTTGAAATAGGATCTCACTAATTTGCAGAGGGCCTCATTAAGTAGGTGAGGCTGGCTGGGAACTGCTATTCTCCTATCTTAGCCTGCCAGGTACTGGGATTACAAGGATGTGCCACCATGCCCAGTTTCAACCTTCTAAAATTCCAGAAATAGAGCCGGGCATGGTGCCGCATGCTTGTAATCCCCATACCTGGAAAGCTGAGATGGAGGATCGCACAGATTTGAAGCCAGCCTCATACTCAGTGAGGCTCTCAGCAACTTAGTGAGACCCTGTTTCCAAATAAAGTATAAAATAGGTCTGGGAGTACAGCCTAGTGGTAGAAAAGCCCCTGGGTTCCACCCCAGACACAAACTGTTTTTTAAATTTAAGATAGGCCATTTATAATAGTAAAAACTTCAAGGACTTATAAATTATCTAACAAAAGATGTATATATCTCTAGTAAACAGAATAAAACTTTATTCAGAGAAATTAAAGAATAAATAAATAAATAAATGGAAAAATACTATATGGGACTCATTGTCTCCTCCACCTCATTTACATTGGATAAAGAAACTTATGTGGAACCCAAGTCCTGGTACCTCAGAAACATTCTGGCCTCTAGTTCTTCCATGAGGGGGATTATTCAGGTATAAATACATCTGTACATGAGAGAAATAAGTTCCTTACAGACAGGAGCTTACTGTGACCAGCTCTGAAGGCAGGACTCCCCTGGGCTGACAGGGTAGACCTGATCAGCGCGACTTCTCCGAAGAGAAAGCTCAGCATTTGCAGACTGGTTCACTCTCTCCCAATTATCTTCTTTTGAGTCTTAGGCCAACCTCACAGGAAAGAATTTGTATTATCTGTTTCGTATGTAAGGAAGCTAAGGGTGTTGTTGTTGTTGTTTGTTTTTTTGTGGGTCTGGGGATGGAACCCAGGGTTATTTGACCTCTGAGCTACACCCCCTGCCCCAATTTTTATTCTTTATTTTGAAACCGGGTCTCACTGAGTTGTAGAGGGCCTCACTAAGTAGCTGAGGCTGGCTGTGAAACGTGATCCTCTGGTCTCAGCCTCCCAAATGCTGGGATTACAAGCATGCACCACCACGCCCTGTGAAGCTAAGATTTTTTAAACTCAATGCTAGCCGAGCACCCACAGTTGTTCATGGAGCTGGGACCCAAATGGGGCTTTTCAATATCACATTCAATGCATTCTCACCTATAAAAAAATATTTGTGAGACCAACATCATCCTACCACAACATCAAATCAAACACAATGTCTTAGGGATTTGTGAGCTTGGGAGGACTGCACAAACCTTTTCCTGGTAACTCTATTCTCAAACAACTGAGTTTCTGTTGGCATTCCATTTTCACATCTTATTTAAAAAAGGGAGCTGGGAGTGGTACCCAGGCCTGCTATCCCAGTGCTTAAAAGGCTGAGACAGTAGGATCACAAGTTAAAGACCAGCCTCAATAACTTAGTCTCTCAGCAAACTAGAGAGACCCTGTTTGCTTCAAAACAAAATATAAAAGGGGTCAGAGGAGCCGGGCGTGGTGGCGCATGCTTGTAATCCCAGCATTCAGGAGGCTGAGACCTGGAGGATCGCGGTTCGTGGACAGCCTCTGCTACTTAGTGAGGTCCTCTGCAACTCAGTGAGACCTGGTTTCAAAATAAAGAATAAAAAAATAGGGCAGGGGGTGTAGCTCGGAGGTAGAATGCCTCTGGGTTCCATCCCCAGACCCGCAAAAAAAAAAAAAAAAAAAAAAAAAAAAAAAAAAAGGGTCAGAGGAAAAGAAAGGAGAGAGAGAGAGAGAGAGAGAGAGAGAGAGAGAATGAATAAGGGACTTTTTACAGTATTTACTTCACAAATTGGAAGTGGATATTTTTCAAAGAAAGGAACCTGTAAATTTGGGATAGTAGATGTGCCTTGCTCTTGGGTTCTGGAGGTTTAAATAAGAAAAATATGAACCAGTCTTGGCACAGTGCCCAGCACACCGTCCATGCTCAATAGACACTAGGCATTATTATTATTATTATTATTATTATTATTATTATTATTTGGGGTACTGGGGATGGAACCCAGGAACATTCTACCTCCAAGTGATACCTCTAGCTCTATTTTTTATCCTTTATTTTTTTTGAAACAGGATCTCACTGACTTGCAAAGGGTCTCACTAAGTAGCTGAGGCTGTCTTCTAACCGCGATCCTATCTCAGCCTCCCACTAGGTATTATTATTGATAATGACTATGCTGTCAGAAGATAACCCTGCAAGCCACACAACCAGAGTGCTCCCCAGGTGAAGACAGGCAGGACGCCAGGATCCCCACAGCCTCTTTTTCTTGACATGGCATTCTATCCCTGGAGAGCTGCAGCGAGGAAAAAGACCCCAGGAGCTGAGTCATTTTGGGTCTCAGGATGTGATTCACAATAGAAGCCATGTGGTTTAAGACATTTCCTTTGCTTCTTTCTTCATTCTTTTACTTTTTATTTGCTACCCCCTGAGAGAGCCGGCTCTTTCTCTGGCGTTGTGCTAGCCACCGAGAATGGACAGAAGTGCCTTGTACGAGCTTTGCGGAGTGAGCTGGGGGTTATCTTAGTCTTCACAGCTATGGAGCCCTGGGACTGTTTTGGAGACGGCAGGCTACGAGGTACAGAGAAAAAAAGGAGAAGCTTTGGCCTCAGTGGGATCAGGGTTTCCAACAGGGTGCTACTTACTGTCTGCGTGAACAAATCCTTCACATCTCTAAATCTCCATTGCCCCGTCTGTTAAATGTGAATACCGTACTTCCCAATGAAGGGTTATTATGAAGATTCACTGGGGTCGTATATAAGTGAAGCATCTTGGCCCTTAGTGGCTCCTCCTTTTCATGAAAATGACCTGGCTTTCTGCCTCTACAACCTGTCCTCTCCAAATTGTGCTTTTCTCTTTTGTGACTTTTTACTTCCTTTTAAATCCGACTTAATTAACTGTGAAACCTGCTCTCAGACATATTATAATAATAATAAAATAAATGGACAAGTGGGTGGCACACACAGTGTACTTTGCCCCTAGCTAGGAAGCCGCCCTCCCCATGCCTCTTCCCACACAGCCATCATTATTTCAAGCACAAACCACTGGGTGTCAAAGGCCAGGTGTCCTTAATGGTGCGTAGCCAAGCACTTCAGACCGTGGGATTAGTGCTTTAAAGGGAGTTCATTTGGTGCAGGTGGATTATTTCCGCATTTGTTCTTTTCTTCCTCAGTAACTGATTCAGAGGGTAAAAGGGTCTTGTAAGGAAGTCGATTCTAAAGAATGTGAGTATTTCATTCTTGGACTCTTAATGCACCAACCAGAACCAGTGTCCTCTTTTTCTCTCCTGGATGGCAAAGGCACTGATTCTTTTATTTTTTATTTATTTTTTTGGTACTGGAATTGAACCCAGGGGTATTCTATCTCCAAGCTACACCATCAGTCTCCTTTCTTTGATACAGGGCTTTGCCAAGTTGCTGAGGATGGCCTTGAACCTGTGATCCTCCTGTTTCAGCCCCCCCCCCCAATTACTGGAATTCCAGGCATGTACCACCAGGCCTGGCTATGGCACTGGTTCTTTGTGTATATTTGAGTCTTCCCCTAAGCACTGAGAAAGTCACTTCCTTCATTTACTTATTTATCATTTCACTCATTCAATAGACACTTAATTGAGCAACAAATATGCACCAGGTCTGTGCTAGACCTTTGGGACACATCAGTGAAAAAGACAGATACACTAGATCCCAACCTTCATGAAGCTTAAATTTACTAGGGTAGACAGGCAGAAAGAAAATGACATCAACTAAATCAACAAGTACTATGAAGGAAATAAACAGGGAAGCCAGGCATGGTGGCACATGCCTATAACCTCAGTACTTGGGAGGCTGAGGAGATAGGACAATCACAGGTTTGAGGGCAACCTCAGCAAGCAGTAAGACTCTCATCAGCCTAGAGAGACCCTGTTTCAAAATAAAAATAAAGTAAAATTGGGCTAGGGGTGTACCTCAGAGGTAGAATGCCCCTGGGTTCAATCCCCAGTGCCAGAGAGCTGGGGGGAGAGATTATAAACAAACCAAGAAAAAGAGTTAAGAGGTATACGATTGTAGTTTTATTTTAATTTTACTTTTTTTTTTGCAGTGCCAAAAAGGACTATAATTTTAGATGAGAGTGCCAGATACAGCCTTGCTGAAAACAATTACAGTTAATTAAAGTGACTGTATGTTGTCGTCCAGAGGCAGAATCCTGAGCTACTCACGACCAGGACAGGAGTTAAGAGAATAAATCAGGCACATGTCCTGGAAGTTGGCAAATGTTTCTGGGAAGAGACCAAAATTGCAGAATGCGGCAAATAGTAAATAAGTGAGGACTATGACATGGTCTCTGGATTTAGCCAGTTGGAGGTCACCAGTTTTTCAGCCATAGTGTAAGTAAAACCCTAGAAAGGAATATTCTCAGGAAAGAACTGGATAAAAGGAACTGGAGACCCATAATATAGACAACACTTATAAAGAGCTTACCATAAAATAAGGCATTTGAAATTGGAGGATGGCTACAGGGGAAGTCATCTCAAATGAAAGTTTTTTACTTGCAACTATTTTTTTTTTTTTAGAAAAATCCAGATTTACAGAAAAGTTGGGAGATTGGAGCAATGCCATATACCCTTCACCTGGTGTACCCGTTGTTGGCATTTTGCAACATTTGCTTTCTTTCCTTAAAGAAGCTTTTAAAAATCAATTTACAAAATACAACACATGTACAGAAAAGTCCACAAAACAAAAATATATAGCTAATTGGATGACCACAAAGCAAACCCCCATGTAACTACCACCAATGCCAAGAAATAGAATACTACTAACATTGTGAGCGCCTGGGTCCCCTTCTCTTAGCAAAAGGTAACCACCACACTGAACTTCATAGTAATAACTTCTTGCTTCCTTTTATAATTTACTGCATAATACTGAATCCTTGAATACTACCATTTAGTTTTTTCCTTATTTTTACTCTTTAAGAATGGAATAATGCCGAGCATGGTGGAATATGCCTGTAACCCCAATACTTGGGAGGCTGAGACAGTACAGTTACAGGTTCACAGCTAGCCTCAGCAACTTTGTGAGATCATCTCAAAATAAAGAATAAGATAGGGCTGGGAATGTAGCTCAAAGGTAGAATGCCCCTCAAAGGTTTCACCCCCAGTACGAGAGGGCTTTGCGAAGTTGCTAAGGCTAGCCTGGAACCTGCGATCCTCCTGTCTCAGCCTCCCAAGTACTGGGATTACAGGTATGTGCCACTGTGCCCAGCTGTCATTTCTAATTTATTATCTCATATGTATTTGAGAATCACCTTAATTATTCTCGTGTGTGTGTGTGTGTCTAGAGATTGAACCCAAGGGCACTCTACTTTTGAGCTACAGCCTCAGCTCTATTTTTATTTTGAAACAAGGTCTCACTAGGTTGGAAGAAAGTCTCACAGTTTGCTGAGGTTATTCTTGGACCTGTGATCCTCCTGTCTCACCCTCCCAAGTACTGGGATTATGAGTGTGTGCCACCATGCCTGGCTCTCCTTTAGCATTTAAACACAGATCTTGTGCGTTTCTTATCAATTTATTTCTATGCGGTTATCTTTTTGTTGATCTTGTTAACAAAGTTATTTCTCCCATTTTATTTCTAAGCTAGCTGTTGTTTGCTTGAAGGTTGCATATTAACTTTTCTGCAAGGTAATTTTGGAACTCAACCACTGAATTCTTTTTTTAGTTGTGATAGTTATTCATCAGTTGGCTCTCTTACTTTTCTCCAATTATATCATACTTGAGAAACATATTTATTTTCTTTCTTTTTTTTTGGTGGTACTGGGATATAATATATCCCAGATATAATATTATATATATATATATATATATATATACACACACACACACACACACACACACACACACACACACATACACATACATACATATTTGGAAACAGGGTCTCTTAAGCCTCCAAGGCTGGCTTCGAACCTGTGCGATCCTCCTGTCTCTGCCTCCCAAGTGTGGGGATTACAAGCGTGCGCCACCATGCCCGGCTTATTTTCTTTTATTCTCTTATTGTTTTTTTTTTATCAAGGGATTTTAAGCAGGAAAGATATCTAATAGATTGAAATATTAAAATATTACATTGGCTGAGCTGGGCATGGTAGTGCACACTTGTAATTCCAGCACTTGGAAGGCTGAGAAGGAAGAATTGCAGGTTCAAGGCCAGCCTCACCAATTTAGCCAGATCCTAAGTAACTTGGCAAGACCCTGTTTCAGAATAAAAAATAAAGAGGCTAGGGATATATCTCAGAGTTAGAATGCCCCTGGAATCAATCCCTAGCATCAGTATGTATGTATGTATGTACATGTGAATGTATGTATGTGTGTATACATATGTCTATATGTATATACACACATATATGTATATGTATATATTCTTTCTTCTTCTTCTTCTTTCCGTTTTTTCCTCTTTTTGTGCTTGGAATTGAACCCAAGGACATTATATCTCTGATCTACATATATATATTACATTGTCTAAAAAAGTAGAATCAAGAAATTCTTTTAGATGCCCAGTCAGTAATCTTATGCACTTCAAAAGATGGGTGTCTTGGGCTAGAAGAGTGACAGCAGAGATGGAGAGAAGTGGATAAACTAGAGATACATATTGGAGGTAAGCTGTGTGGCATAGAACAGGCTGATCATATTATGCTAAAGATTTTCAAACTTCTTAGAAATTATAGTATATAAAAATCATAGTAGCCGGGCATGGTGGCGCACGCTTATAATCCCAGTATTCGGGAGGCTGAGACAGGAGGATCAGGGTTCATGGCCAGCCTCAGCTACTTAGTGATGCCCTCCGCAACTTAGTGAGACCCTGTTTCAAAATAAAGAATAAAAAATGGTCAGGGGGTATAACTCAGAGGTCAAATGCCCCTGAGTTCCATCCACACACACACACACACACACACACACACACACACACACACACACATCATTATAGCTCAGTGTGGTGGCACTCACTTGTAATCCCAGTACCTGGGAGGCTGAGACAGGATGATGGCAGGCTCCAGGTAAGCATCAGCTATTTAGTGAGGCCCTCAGCAACTTAATGAGACTGTTTCAAAATAAAGAATAAAAAATAGGACTGGGGAGCCGAGCATGGTGGCGCACGCTTGTAATCCCCACGCTTGGGAGGCTGAGACAGGAGGATCACATGGGTTCGAAGCCAGCCTCAGCTACTTAATGAGGCTTTCAGCAATTTAGTGAGACCCTGTTTCCAAACAGAATATAAAAAAAAGGTCTGGGAGTATAGCCCAGAGGTAGAAAGCCTCTGGGTTCCACCCCCAGTACCACACACACACACACACACACACACACACACACACACACAAAATAGGACTGGGGATAGAATAGCTTAGAGTAGAATGCCCCGGGTTTAATCCCCAATACCCCCCCTACACACAAAAAATAAAAGAATTATAGTTAGTTAGAAGGGAACATGTATATAACCAAGTGTCTACTCTGACTCCAGTATTCTCAGATTCACTCCAACCTCTAATCACTTTCAGTGGTCAGAGAACTCACTACCCTCTATGGTAGCCTACACCATTTATTCAATTTACTACACCAAGCCAGCTGACTCTCAGTTACTCTGAGGATCCTTAGGAAACATGGATAAGCAAGATTCATTCCCTGCTCTGAAGAAGCTCAGAGAAAGAGACAACTCTCATAGAAAGTCTCTTTCCTGGTAAACCGTTGTCTAGTCTGTTGTTTGAAATTTCTTACACAGAAGGCTGTTCTCTTCCTGTGCTTCTCACTCTGCAGATATTTACAAGGGCGATCAGAGCCTTGAGGGATTCTTGTCCCCTCTCCCTTCTTGCTTTTTTATCTGATCTGGCGTACAGTTCCCTCTTGATCCTAGTCCAGGTTTGAAAAACTTAATGCCTGTACCTTAGGGTTACTTTTCTAAAGAGTTCTATGTCATTTCTGTACCTTTACCTTATAAGCCAATATCTGGGGAATTAATGTTTGTTTTCTTATAGTTAGATATTCTTGTTAATATTTACATTTTTTGCTTAATGTTTGCTTTGTTAACTATCCTCTTTAGGGATTTGGTATATCAAGTGTATAATTGGCTTTGGGAACAAAATACAAAGCAGCCATGCAACCAATTACCTGGCCAGGCTCAGCAAACTCGGCTGCTTACAATGATGAAGGCATTTTTCCACTGGAAAGACTGAGAATAAAAAGTAGCAATACAGCAAGGTATAATGGCACACACTTGTAATCCCAGCCCTTGGGAGGCTGAGACAGAAGGATCACAGGCTTGTGGCCAGACTTAGCAACTTAGCAAGGCCCTCCTCAACTTAGTGATATCCTGTTTCAAAGTAAAAAATAAATAGGGCTGGAGGTGTAGCTCAGAGGTACAGTGCCTCTGGATTCAAATCCCCAGTAACACACACACACACACACACACACACACACACACACACGCATATGGAAGGAAGCTAGCAAGTTGATGACTGCTAAGAATGAAGTATAAACATATGATTGATTTCACCCAGATAGGCAGCGATAGTCTTGTATATATACAACTATAGCATCCAGTTTCAAATAATCAGAGGGATTTTTTTCCCCTAAAGCCCTATTACTGTTTTCCTTTCCTTTTTTTTTTTTTGGCACTGGGAATTGAACCCAGGGGTATTCTACCTTTTAATGATACCCCCTCCAGTCCTTTTATTTTTTGTTTTGAAATAGGGCCTTACTATGTTGCGGAGGCAAGCCTCCATCCTGCAATCCTCTGTCCAAGCCTCCCAAGTACTGGGATTATAAGCATGTGCCACTACATCCAGCTCCCATTACTCTTTCCAAGTCATTTATATTATTATTACTATTACTATTACTATTATTATTATTATTATTATTGTGTGTGTGTGTGTGTGTGTGTGTGTGTGTGTGTGTGACTGGGGATTGAATCCAAAGGCATTCTACCTCCAAGCTACATCCCCCACCCCTATTTTATTTTTATTTTATTTTTTTATTTTTGGTGGTACTGGAAGCTCTTCTACCTCTGGGCTACACTCCCAGACCTATTTTTTTTACATTTTTATTTTGGAAACAGGGTCTCCTAAGCCAGCGCGCGCAGCTGGCTTCGAACCTGCGCGATCCTCCTGTCTCTGCCTCCCAAGCGCGGGGATTACAAGTGTGCGCCACCACGCCCGGCCTTTATTTTTATTTTGAAACAGGGTCTTACTAGGTTGATGAGAGGCTCACTACTTGCTGAGACTGTCCTCGAACCTGTGCTCCTCCTCTTTCAGCCTCCCAAGTACTACATTTACAGACAAGTGCCACCATGCCTGGCTTCATTATGTTAATTAGGTCTTCACAGTCCACATCCTATTTAACCATCAACAAATTTAATCAAAATGTTATTTTCTTGGTAAGGCATTTTGGGTAACATTTGAATATGACTATGTTTACAGTGCCAAAAATCTTAATACAACTTGACATGTTTTCCCAAATGAGTTGCAGAGTAATGACAAGAAGAAGAACAGTGTTTTGTTTTTCCTGTAAAGAGAAGATCCTGGTCAATCTAGAATGGAGACCGCTGTGAATTATAATGGGTTCCTCTGAGAATGATCATATTTAAACTAAACTGATGGTATGACCACTCAGGGAATAATTTCTGGTGCTTTCTAATGTTGTGGGCAATTAGCTTCCCCGCATGATGTAGTGTGAACAGCACTGGTTCAGCCGTCACATATGCCAGACTTTAAATTCTGATATAAATCCTTCTAAAAAGTCCAGTAGCTTTTTGGATTTGTTTGTTTTGTTTTTAGTGCTGAGAACTGAATCCCTCAGGAACCTTCTTCATCAGAACTATACCTCTGGCCCTTTTTATTTTTTGTTTTGAAACAGGGCTCACTAGGTTTCTGTAAATCTTGCTAAACTGCTAAGGCTGGTCTCAAACCTGAGATCTTCCTGTCTTACCCTCCCTAGTACTGGGATTACAGAGTTGTGCCACCATGCCTGGTTGTTTTTTATTTTTATTTTTTATTTTTTGGTGGTACTGGGGTTCCTGAAAGCCCTTCTACCTCCGGGCTACACTCCCAGACATATTTTTATATTTTTATTTGGAAACAGGGTTTCCTGAGCCAGCGCGCGCGGCTGGCTTCGAACCTGCGCGATCCTCCTGTCTCTGCCTCCCAAGCGCGGGGATTACAAGCGTGCGCCGCCACGCCCGGCCCTGGTTGTTTTTTAAATATTTAAATTGATTACAATATTTCTCAACTAAGGGTGCTGCAATATTAAGCACATGCGATGTATGTATACATATTTTAATTAATTTAATCTTAATACATACAATACACACATATATATGTATATATACACATAATTAACATAAATCCTTCCTAAGCAAGTGCTTAATAATGTCAGAAACTAAATTCTCTGCTATATATTCCTTTTCTTTTTAATCCATTCATTTGCCCAAATATTGTCTTTCTTTCCTTAGATATGATGTTTAGTGGATCATCATGTTTTCTGATTCTCATTCTGAAATACTGTTCAAATTGGCTTCATGAGCTGGGTGCGGTGGCACATGCTTGTAATCCCAGTACTTGGGAGGATGAGACAGGAGGATTACAGGTTCTTGGCCAGCCTCAGCTACTTAGTGAGACCATCCACAACCTAGTGAGACCCTGAATTCTTCTCAGCAATAAAGAAGAACAAAATTATGTCATTCATAAGAAGATGGAAAGACCTGGAGAACATTAAGTGAGATTAGCCAAGCACAGAAAGAGAAGGGATATATATTTTATCTGATATTCGAGAGCTAGGGAGTATTTGGGATATAACAGGGACTCCAGATAATGGAGAAGATCCTCAGTGGAGCCAGGGAGGAAGGGTAGAAAAGGAGGAAGGCTGAGGTTCAATGGAAATGCTACCTGATGTGTATACATGTGAATATAATATTGTTAACTTGGACACTCAGTATTGGACATTATCATATGAGACTATAATGTGCCATAAATAAATAAATAAATAAATAAATGGAATAAAAAATAGTGCTGAGATGTGGCTCAGAGGTAGAATGCTCCTGTGTTCAATTCCCAGTACCACAAAAAAAAAAAATGGCTTCATCATTTTCATACTTTCTCAAAATGTCTTAATTCAGGATTGCAACACTTTTGTAGCTAACTTATTTTCCTCCTTGCAGTCTTACCATTTCCAACCCATCTTTCACACTGTCTAGAGTTTCTCAAAACAGTTCTGATTTTGAGTTAACTTCAGCTCAAACACTTTTAAGGACCATCTTTATTACAAGGATCTTCTCTCCTTCACATTGCATGTCAAACTTCCAACAGACTGTCCCATCCAATCATTTTCTTTTATTATTTTCTTTAATTAGATTAAGTGATTGCAAATCTCTCTCTCACTCAAGGGTGTTGCCAGGAATGGTGGTGCACTCTTGTAATCCCTGTACTTGGGAGACTGAGACAGGAGGATCACAGGTTCACAGCCAGCCTCGGCTACTTAGTGAGGCCCTCTGCAACTTAGTGAGACCCTGTTTCAAAATAAAGAATAAAAATAGAGCTGGGGGTGTAGCTCAGAGATAGAATGCCCCTGGGTTCTCTCCAGGGCTGCAGAGAGAGAGGGGGGAGGGAGGGAGGGAGGGAAGAAAAAAAGAAAAGAATGGCATAACTAGGTGATTATTTTCTTAGAAAACCAGATATTCATGAGATAGAACCTGCTGTCTTTTTAAAAGACCATTTGGTTTGTGACTTCATCATTCTATACAATTTAAGAGGTGAAAATCAGGATGGTGATGATGAAAACTATAGCCATAGACTTCAAGAACAAGCTGCTATACCCACAGCCATTATTATTATTATTATTATTATTATTATTATTATTATTAATCATTTATTATTATCATTTATCATTTATTATTATTATTATTATTATTATTATTATTATTATTATTATTAACAGGTCTTTGCTAGGTTGCTGAAAGTCTCTCTAAATTGCGGAGGCTGGCCTCCAGTCTGTGACTTCCTGTCTGCAACTCCCAAGTACTGGAATTACAGGCATGTTCCACCACGCCTGGCTTGGTCTAATTTCCCAGCTTCTCTAAAGCATGACTCAGCCAATGAGCAAACAAGGTGGCGGAGGAGTGGGTCTATCAATTGGGACTTAACTTTTAGGTTTTTCAACATAAAACCTCAGAGAATTCCTTTCCCAGCATCACCTGGGCAAACCAGAGAGATGTAATGGAATTACCTCAAACTGAAAGCAGACAGAACTGAGTTTGAAACTAGGTTGCCTCAATTGGCCGTATGACCTTGGGCGAATTACTTAACTTCTTTAATGCTCTGTGTCCTCGTTTTGCAATATTGTGGTGAAAATTGGATAGATCAGTAGCAGCAGCAGCAGCAGCAGGACAGTTCCAGGAACACAGTAGGTACTTAATAATTGTGTACACCCTTACAATGGCCAGCTGGCATATAGAGGAATTTAATAAATACCCACTCCCTTCCCAGTCTCTACCCTTCTCACCTTCAGTTTGGGCTGTTGCCTTTTGGTGATTTTTTTTCTCTTCAAGTTTGCTCCCAAAGATCACCAAAGCCTATTTTTTAAACAGAAACAGAAAAGAAAAGAAAAAATAAGAGGGAACATGCAGTGGAAATGTATTTAGCTTAGATTCTAAGCCTCCAAGGAATGGTCCCGATTTTCTATCTAGTCAAAATTGATCCTGTCCAATGTTATGTAGCAGAGAAAATTCCATATTTTAATTTTTAAAATGGTTTAGCCATGGTATTTCAAAATGGATTTAAGAGAGAGAGAGAGAGAGAGAGAGAGAGAGAGAGAGAGAGAGAGAGAGATATGGAGAACAGCATTGCCAAACCATGCATTACAGTCTTTTTATAGCTGTATTATGAAGACATCAGGGATCAGCAGCTGAGAGCTTTAACCCCTGACCAACCTACATTCCAGTCCAAACTTTGTCATTTATTTCCTTGTGGCCCTTGGGCAATTTACTTCGCCAGGCTGTACCTCCGTGTACTCATCCAAAAAATAAGACTAACAAGAGTACCTGCCTCCGTTTTTATAAGAATTGAATGAAATCATTACCATGTTTGTCATGGTTCCTGGTGCAAAGATTTTTTTGTTTGTTTGTTTGGTACCTCCAAACTAAAGTAAAATAAAAATAATTCTTCAAAAATAGAGCCAGGCGTGGTGGCGCACGCTTGTAATCCCCGCGTTTGGGAGGCAGAGACAGGTGGATCCCACAGGTTCGAAGCCAGCTGCGCTGGCTTAGGAGACCCTGTTTCCAAATAAAAATATAAAATAGGTCTGGGAGTGTAGCCTGGCGGTAGAAGGGCTTCCAGGAACCCCTGTATCACCAAAATAAAAAATAAAAAAAAGAACATATTTTTTATTTTGAACCATGGACTAGCTAAGTTTCTGAGGAGCTTGCTGAGTTGCTGAGGCTAGCCTTGAATCCCTAATCCTCCAGTCTCAGCCTCCCAAGTACTGGAATTAAAAATGTGCAAGGTCACCACGCATCGTGGCACAGGCTTGTAATCCCAGCACTTGGGAGGCTGAGACAGGAGGATCACACAGGTTCGAAGCCATCCTCAGCTACTGAGTGAGGCTCTCAGCAACTTAGTGAGACCCTGTTTCCAAATAAAGTATAAAATAGGTCTGGAGTAGAGCTGGGCGTGGTGGCGCACACTTGTGATCCCCATGCTTGGGAGGCTGAGACAGGAGGATCGCGCAGGTTCAAAGCCAGCCGTGCTGGCTTAAGAGACCCTGTTTCCAAATAAAATGTAAAATAGGTCTGGGAGTGTAGCCTGGAGGTAGAAGGCCCCTGGGTTCCATCCCTAGTACCACCACAAAAAAAAAAAAAAAAAAAAATAGGTCTGGAGTATATGTTGGAGGTAGAAAGCCTCTGGGTTTCACCCCCAGTACCACACACACACACACACACACACACACACACACACACACAGTAAAAGGTTTGCTCTCAACAAATTAGCACTATTGCTATTATCTTATTTTTTATAACCCTATCAGGTAGCTACCATTATTGCTTATATTTCACAGACGAGGAATCCATCTTATATAACAAAAATATTTAATGCATAACTAGGCAAATGGTAAAATCTCAAATGAGAGAAGAAAAAAAAGCCAATGGCCCTCAATCTGCAGATGAGAAGTACTGACTCTGTATCTGGGAGGCATTTTATTTTATTTTATTTTATTTTATTTTATTATTATTATTTTTTTTTTGGTGGTGGTACTGGGGATGGAATCCAGGGGCCTTCTACCTCCAGGCTACACTCCCAGACCTATTTTATATTTTATTTGAAAACAGGGTCTCTTAAGACAGCTGAGGCTGGCTTCGAACCTGTGTGATCCTCCTGTCTCAGCCTCCCAAGCGCGGGGATTACAAGCGTGCGCCACCACGCCCGGCTATGGGAGGCATTTTATATAAAAAGAAACTGGAATGGCCTACTAACTTGTCTCTCTATTCCACATGAGATACAGTCAGTCCCTATACAGCTAACATGTAGCCATCATGGGTGTTCAGTAAATATTTGTTAATGAAACAAGTGGAGGGAGTGAGCACACAGAGGCTCTGCTGGGAGATCTTCCTGATGACGAGCTGCACCAGCCCTCGGTCCTGCCCTCGTCTTCCCACCCTCACTGCTACGTCTTCGTCTTAAAGCTTCAGAAAAATGAACACAGAGCTCTGTTCTTGTCTTTCTTTCGTTCTTTCTTTGTTTCTTTTCTTTTTTCTCTTTCTCTTTCTTTCTGTCTTTTTCTTTCTTTTTGGTGTATGTATGGTACTGGGGATTAGGGCATTCTGCCTCTGAGCTACACCCTCGGCCCTATTTTATTTATTTATTTATTTATTTTTTTTTAGGGTCTGGGTATGGAACCCAGGGGCATTTGACCTCCGAGCTACACCCCCTGCCTTATTTTTTATTTTGAAACCAGGTCTCACTGAGTTGCAGAGCCTATTGTATTTTGAAACAGTGACTCACTAAATTGCAGAGGGCATCACTAAATTGCTGAATCTGGCTGTGAATCTGAGCTCCTCCTGTTTCAGTCTCCCAAGTACTAGGATTATAGGTATGTACCACCATGCCTGGATTTTTCTTTTTCTTTCTTTCTTTTTTTTTCATATTTATTTTAATTGGTGCATTGTATTCATACATCATAGTGGGATACATACTTTTGTAGACATACATGCACACACTGCCCAGTCAGCCCCCACCCGATCCCCACCCCGTTCTCTCCCTATGCCCCCCTCCTATGCTTGGCTTGATAGTTGACATCTAGTATTATAGCAATTTATCCAAAATTAAAAATGATAATCTCACATAACAGTTTCATTTGTCTGATACCAAGCTTTTGATGACTTAAAGATGACATTTCAATATTTCTTTTTGCTTTCTTTCTTACCAGAGAATCTATTTTTTTTCTATTTTTTAGGTGAAACTATCATATATTTATATATTTATTTTTCAGAAAAAAAATCTATCCTAATATGGAATATGGGCTCTAGGTACCCACATCGATCTTGAAAAAGAACAAAGCTAGAAGATATATATTTTCTGATTTCAAACCATATAAAGCTACAATAATTAAAACAGTGTAGTACTATTCTAAAGGCAGATATATAAACCATTGGAGTTAAATAAAAGCCTAGACCTAAATTCTTCCCTATATTGTCGTTATTTTTGACAAGGTTTCCACGAACATTTGGTGGTAGAAATAATAATCTTTTAACTAAGTATTGTTGAAAAATAATAATTACATGGAAAAGAATAAGATTGGACCCTTACCTAATCCCATATACAAATATTAACTCAAAATAGATAAAAGACCTAAATATAAATCTTAAGACTATAAACTTTTAGGAGAAAATCTGGGTCATAAAACCTCACAACACTGAAATTGGCAGTGATTTCTTGGTTATGATTTCAATGGCACAGGCAACAGAAGAGTATACAAACTCCCTAAAAAATAAAAAGCATATTGTATATCCAAAGACAATGTAACCAGAATTAACAGTTACTAATAGAATGGGATAAAATATTTCCAAATGCTATATCTGAAGGTATATTAATATTCCAACTAGAAATCCTAGAAATTAACAACAATAAAGGCAAACAATACCCTTTAGAGATAGGTAACAGACTAACATAAATAATGAATCTCCACAGATAACCAATCTTAGTTGTCTGTTGGATGGAAAATCTTGTTTCTCTAGTTCTGGAGTGTGTTACCTATTTCTTCTTTGTAGTTAGTCTCTTTGAGTATTTTCTCTAGTGCTGGTTTTGAAGACATAAATTCCTTCAGTTTCTGTTTGTCATGGAAGCTTCTTATTTTTCCATCTAATTTGATAGAAAGTTTTGCTGGGTAGGAAATTTTTGGCTGGAAGTTGTTTTCTTTCAAAATTGGGAATATGTTACTCCAAGCCCTTCTGGCTCTCATAACTTGGTTTGGGAAGTCTGGAGTGATTCTAATTGGTTTGCCTCTGAATGTCACTTGGCCCTTTGCTTTTGTTGCCTTTAAGATTCTCTGCTTGGCTTCCACATTGGTCATTTTGACAATTATGTGGCGTGGGGATCCTCTTCTCCGATCCTGTCTAAAGGGAGTTCTATAAGTTTCCTGGACCTGCGTATCGACCTCTTGCTCTATGTCTGGAAAATTTTCTGTTATTACTTCCTTGAAGAGATTGTTGATCCCTTTGGTTTCACTTTCTTTTCCCTCCTCTATTCCAATGATTCTTAGGTTAGCTCTCTTAAAATGGGCCCATATTTCTTCAATATCAGATTCCTGCTGTCGGATATTTTTTCCTAGATTAGAAACTATGCGTTCATTTTTGGAATGATCATCTTCTAAGAGCGAGATTCTGTTCTCCATGTGTTCTAATTGGTTGTTTGTGCTTTGAATTGAGGCCTTTACTTCATTAATTGCATCCTTTATCTCTTTTTGGCTCTCTCTGAGTTCTTTTCGAAGCACCTCTATTATTTCTACAGTTATTTTCCTGATTTGATCTTCTAGAAATCTCTGATTTTCTGTTTTATCGGGTTCTGATGTTGTGGGATTGTGAGCATTCATTGCTCCAGTATTATTCCTCTTTCCCATGATTTTGGAAGTTTGTGCCTTCTCTGGGTTCTTCCCTTGGGTCACTATGACTTCACTTAAGGTGCTCTGGATCTCGAGTCTGTGGTATCTCAGACCCCACTACTCCTTTACTGGGTTTTATCACAGAGTCTCTGACCCAGAGAGTCGATAGAGGCTGCTTTAGACCGTGGGGGGTGCCAGGTTGCACGTTCTCCTATGGTGTGATATCACTGCCACCGCCCCTCTCCCACTGGGTCAAGTCCCAGTGAGTACAGTACTGGGATTTCTCCGCTGTGGCCCGCAATTTGACTCACTGTTCTTGAGTACGCAGATGTAGCTGTAGTGAATTCGGTGCTGCTGCCGCTGGTGGCAATATGGCGCCGCTTCTACGCCCTCGGCTGTTGGGCTGGCGTTTTTTTTTTTTTTTTCTTGGTTTTGATTTCCACTCTGAATCCCTGCAGCGTGTGCTGAGCTCAGACACTGGGAGCTTTAGATGTCCTCTGCGCGGAGAAATCCCGCCTGGCTGTTCCGCAGCGGCTCCCCTCGGCTTGCTGTGGCCGTCCCGTGAATTCGCCGGCAGTATGGCGCTGCTGCCCGTCTGCCGCGTCCTCGGGCGTGAGGATCTCCTCTGTGGCTCTGTTCTCAGTCCGCTTTCTCTCTGGAGCCTGGCGATTTTTTTTGTTTCTCTGGTGATGTTGTTTTCTGGCTTTGAAAGGCGCTGATTTTGTGGTAATGGATATTTGTTGTTAGCGGGGCTCTTAAGCCTCGCTTTTCTCGGTCGCCATCTTCCTCTTTTTTTTTTTTAAGCAGGGAAACCAAAGGTCTATAATAGTGTCTTTAGGGACAGACAACACTAGGCTAGAATGTTATAATTCTGGCCCAATTAGTAGTAGATGAGGTTGAACAATTCACACACAACTATATTCATACATATACACATATATACATACAATTATAGAGATGATTAAAGAGATGGTAACTATAAACTAGCACAATGGTGCATGGTACAGAAAATGTGCTCAGTAAATAGTAGTTTTATTATCAAAGAAAGGTGGTAAGCATTAGAGGCCAATTTTTTGACAATTTTCCCAAGGGTTCCCAGTGATATCCAGAAGCACAATTGTATTGATATGTTTATAAGGAATTGTCTAGAAGGTGAGCAACAGTGATTCAGGGAGAGTGTGAAATTTAGGATAAGAAGAACCTATGCCCCAAGTCCTGGCCTGATGCTTCTCCCTTCTCTTTAGGCAATGTGACCTTGAACTGGTCACCTTGAGTCCCTGAAATTTGGAGTCCCATCAGAAAGTCATTCCTGAGACTTTCCTGAGTAATAGGAGAAATAGTGTGAGATTTTTCTGAGTAGCAAGAGAAATAACGTGATTATAGCCATTTATAAATCATGACACACACACACACACACACACACACACATATATATATGTGTGTGTGTGTGTGTGTGTGTGTGTGTGTGTACATGTGTGTAAAACTAGGAATTGAACCCAAGGCATCTCACCTCTGAGCCTCACCTCCAGCCATTAATTAATTAATTAGTTAATTAATTAATTTGGTACTAGGAATTGAACCCAGGGGCATTTCTACTTCTGAGCTACATCCCCGCCCTATTTTTTATTCTTATTTATTTATTTATTTATTTATTTATTATTTTGTGATACTGGAGATGAAACTCAGGGGCATTCTACCTCCAAGCTACACCCCCAGCCCTATTTTTTATTTTTTATTTTGAAACAGGGTCTCACTGTGTTGCAAAGGGCCTTAACTAAGTAGGAGCTGAGGCTGTCCTCGAACCATGATCCTCCTGTCTCAGCCTCCCAAATGCTAGGATTATAAGCATGCACCACCACGCCCGACACTTATTCTTTATTTTGAAACAGGGTTTCACTAAATTGCAGAGGGCCTAAGTAGCTGAGGCTAGCCGAGAACCTGCAATCCTCCTGTCACAGCCTCCCAAACACTGGGATTACATGTGTGTGCCGCCACGTTCAGCTGCCCTTTTTATTTTTGAAACCAGGTCTTGCTAGTTTGCTGAGAGCTTCACTAAGTTGTTTAGGTTGGTTTTGAACCTGTGGTCCTCCTGTCTCAACTTCCCAAGTACTGGGATTACAGGTGTGTACCACTATGCCGAGGTTCACAACATACTCTTAATAACACTGGTGAAGCTGGACATGGTGACATATGCCTGTAATCCAGTACTTGAAAGGCTAAGACAGGAGGATCTCAGATTTGAGGACAGACTCAGCAACCTTGTGAGACCCTCCAAAACTTAGTGAAACCCTGATTCCTTCCTTTTCCTTTTTTTTCTTCCTTTTCTTCTTTCTTTCTTTCTTTCTTTCTTTCTTTCTTTCTTTCTTTCTTTCTTTCTTTCTTTCTTTCTTTCTTTCTTTCTTGTGGTGCTGGAGATTGAACTCAGGGGCATTCTACCTCCAAGCTATACCCCAGCACTGTTTTATTTTTATTTTGGAACATGGTCTCTCTAGTTTGATGAGAGCCTCACTCCTTGCTGAGGCTATCTTTGAACTACTGATCCTCCTGTCTCAGCCTCCCAAGACCCTGTTTAAAAATAAGTCTTATGACTTCACTGCCACACATGGATCAGATGCCAGGCTGCTGTGTTTCCAGGTGGGAGAGGACATCCAGGAGGACTCCAACAGGGGAGTGCCGGGCAGTTTTTCCAGCTCTTTCAAGCAAAGAGCTTTCCCTCTCACACTCTCATCACCAGACCCATCTGCACTCTCTTTTCTCTCAGAAGATATCCATCTCTCTTTTTTTCTTTTTTTCTTTCTTTCTTTTTTTTTTTTGGTGGCGCTGGGGATTGAACCCAGAAGCATTCTATCTTCAAGCTATACCTCCAGCCTGGTTTTCATATCTTATTTGGAAACAGGGTGTTGCTAGGTAGATGAGTAGCACTATTTGCTGACTGACACTGTCCTCGAACCTGAGATCCTCCTGTCTCAGCCTCCTAAGTACAGGGATGACAGGTGTGCGCCACCATATCCAGCTGAAATCCATTTTAAAAGGGTTCAGGAACTAGGAGGAGAAAGGGAGCAGAGGGAAGAACATTTCTTTCTTCTTCTTTTTTTTTTTTTTTTTTTTTTTGGTGGTACTGGGAATGGAACCCAGGGGCCTTCTACCTCCAGGCTATAATCCCAGAACTATTTTATATTTTATTTGGAGACAGGTCCCTTAAACCAGCTGAGGCTGGCTTCGAACCTGCACGATCCTCCTGTCTCAGCCTCCCAAGCGCGGGGATTACAAGCATGCGCCACCACGCCCGGGGGGAAGAACATTTCTGCCCAGCACTTTTCTTTCAAAGGATAAAACCAGCCAGGCGTGGTGACATATGTCTGTAATCCCAGTACTTGGGAGGCTGAGACAGGAGGATCTTTTACTTAGTGAGGCCTTCTGCAACTTAGTGAGACCTTGTTTCAAAATAAAGAATAAAAAATAGGGCTGGGTGTATAGTTCAGAGATAGAATGCCCTGGGTTCCACCCCCCATACTACCAAAAAAAAAAAAAAAAAAAAAAAAAGGATAGGCCCTATGATGATGATGAGAACAGACCTTTTAAAATCATGTTGATACAAATAATTGGCATGTTTCATAAATGTGCCCTCTCTCTCTTCTCTCTTCTCTCTTCTCTCTTCTCTCTTCTCTCTTCTCTCTTCTCTCTTCTCTCTTCTCTCTTCTCTCTCTCTCTCTCTCTCTCTCTCTCTCTCTCTCTCTGTACTTAGGATTGAACCCAGAGGTATTCGACCTTCAAGCTACACCCTAGTCAGCTTTTTTTTTTTTTAACAGGGTCTCACTAAGTTGCTGAGAGTCTTTATTAATTGCTGAGGATGGCCTCGAATCTGCAATCTTCCTGTCTCAGCCTCCCAATACTGGGATTACAGGAGTATACTGCAGCACCCATATAGCACCAGTGTCACGGAAAAAGCCAGAGGGTGACTCAAGGCCTGACTGAGTCCCATTCTTTAATTAGTGTGTGGCCTTCAGTTGATTGTTACTTCTTTTGAACTACCGCTGCTTCTCCAAGCTAAACAAAGTCGTGAACACAGAGGAGCCATGTCCTCCTCAGTCACCTTTAGAAGCCACACTTAGTTCCCAATTAGACTCCACATTGAATCAGCCTCCGAATGTTTCCCCTGAGTTAACCCTAGTCTCCTCCATTTTTGTGAGTTCCAACACTATCTTCTTCATCTGAAAACGTAGTACTGAGGCCTAGACACACACACAGTGTGTTCGCAGTACACACTGTGCTGAATGACTGACTCGGGGCTTTGTTTGCAACTCCTTTGTAAGCTCCTAGAGTAAAGCCTCCCCCTAGTTCTCTCGCACAGTGCAATACAGGTGCTCAAGGAGCACGGATTATTTTATTTGTACTGTATTTATCCTCTCTTCCTCTTGCTTGTTTTGAATTTTCTTTGGGAAGTTAAAATTTCCTGCTGTTTTTAATTTCCCAACTGCTACCAACCACTAGAACAAACTGCCATAGTCTTGGAGACTCAGGGAATCTGCCTCTGTAGGTAGGGTTGCCAAATTAAGCAAAAAAGAGAAGCAGAACACCAAGTTAAATTTGAATTTCAGATAAAACAATTTTTTGTGTGTATAAGTAGGTTCCCTAGGACCATTTGTGTCATATTTATACAAAACATTTTTACCCATTGTTTAACTAGAATTTAAACGTAACAAATATATTTGACCTGGCAACTCTAGTTCCATTATCTCACCCCAAGCACTAACATGGAGGCTGTCACTTTTCAACATCCTGAAGATGACAAAAGCCTCACCTTCCTTCAAGTACAGGCCCTGCTCAGAGTCAGGTGTTGGGAAGGGAGAATCAAGGTCCTTGGTTTCCTGCTGAATCTCACGTTCCCTTGAGGGATAGATGCGTGGGGATATTTCATTAACACCCAGAAATCAGAGCATCTAAACATTAAGCTTAGTTTTTCCATTTTCATTCGCTCCCAAAACCAGTTCATCCTTCCAAATCCCATTGCTGTTGTCATTGAAATACAGAAAACTCACCGCCTTTTCCCAAGCATCAGAGACATCTTAACCTCTCTCTTTGGTATGCCTCTCAGTGTACTAAGGTACAAAGTCCTGAGTTTGTGCTTGATGCAGTCATTTGCTTTTTGCTGTTTTCCCTATAGAAACATTTCTTGTCCCTGCCTTTTCCATTCCACTTCTCCAGTCCACCCTGCCCATTTAATGGCATCACCTGGGCCTAGACTGCAGCAACAGCACTCTAACTCTTCTAGCTTCTTGACTGTGCAATTGCTGGCAAGCTTATTGTGTGCACACGTGCACATGTGTATGGTGTAGGGGATTGGACAGGGGCATCCTACCACTGAGTTATACCCCCAGACCTTTCTAATTTTATTTATTTATATTTATATATTTTTTAAAATATATAAATTTATATAAATAAAATATATAAATATATATAAAATATTTATTTATTTATTTATTTATTTATTTGTGATACTGTGGATGGAACCTAGGGGCATTCTACCTCCGAGCTACACCCCCAGCCCTATTTTTTATTCTTTATTTTGAAACAGGGTCTCACTGAGTTGCAAAGGACCTAAGTAGCTGAGGCTGTCCATGAACTTCGATCCTCCAGTCTCAGCCTCCCGAATGCTGGGACTGCAAGCGTGCACCACCCCGCCCAGCTATTTACTTATTTTTAACAAGCTCTCACTAAGTTACCATGCACTGGCCTTGAACCTGAAATCTTCCTGTCTCAGTCTTCCCAATACGAGGATTGCTAGGATGTGCCACCATGCTTGATTGCAAGCTTATGTTTAAATAGTGTCCTTTTGTCATGTGGGATTCCACTCTGGCAGAAGCTGGCATGAATCCTCTGTTCCTGTCTAACAAACCAATACCAAGCTTTGTGGCCCAACCTCAAGGTTCTAAAGCCTATTTCCCTTCTCCTTGTCTGCCTTTTATACTCCGATGTCATCCAATTTCGATTTGCTAGTCAATCTGTGTGTGCCACCATGCCCAGTTATATACTGGTTTTTATGAAACAGTCTCACTAGACTCTAAATAGAAATTTTTCCAAAACCCAACTTCAAAAGCCACTGGTTTCTAAGACTTACCTGAAGGCCAGCAATGACAATGGGTCCGAGTCTTCTCACCCTTGCTCCTTCTTTTCTTCCTATCTGTCTTGAAAACTCCTGTCCTTGAGATGCTCCTGTAGGTCCTGGGAGCTTGTGACATGTTTGTCTGCCAACCTATTCTTTCCTGCAGACAAAGGCTAATTCTATGTTTCTTCTTCTGAAGCTTCCTGCATCTTTAGTGTTCATTAGTCTTGTAAATTAAGTTTATAGCAAAATAGCTCCTCCTCCCCTCCTCCTCTTCCTCTTCTCTTATTTCCCCTTTCATCTCTGCCATTCCTTTACCTTCTTCCTCCTGGGAATATAATTGTTAATTATTCTTTTCTTTTTTTTCTGGTATAATTTGTGTTTGCTTTGGGAAAGTAGAATGGATAGTTTGTACCCATGATCCATAGGTATAATATTGAAAATATATTCTCTTATTACTTGAGAAACATATGCTAAACATTTTAGGAAAGCTGATAAGAAAATAATAACAGCAGAATGTGATCATAAAACAAGTACTGGAAGCCGGGCGTGGTGGCGCACGCTTGTAATCCCCGTTCTTGGGAGGCTGAGACAGGAGGATCACACGGGTTCGAAGCCAGCCTCAGCTACTTAGTGAGGCTCTCAGCAACTTAGTTAGACCCTGTTTTCAAATAAAATATAAAAAAGGTCTGGGAGTATAGCCCGGAGGTAGAAAGTCTCTGGGTTCCACCCCTAGTACCACCCCCAAAACCCCCAAAAAACAAAACAACAACAACAACAACAACAACAACAACAAAACAAGTACTGGGTTCTCCTTTCTATATTCTCATAATTATTTAGATATATGGTCATCAAAATTGGCATTGGACCAGATTTGAATCCTGTCTTTAATACTATTTACAACCTGAGGTCATGAACCTTCCTACTCTGGGCTTTAGCTTCATTGTAAAAAGATGATCACATATGTATTCAAGGGTGGGAATTAAATGCATGTGAAGTGCATGAGATACAACCTAACACCAGAGTAGGCACATGGATACCATCTAGCATAAAGAGGTGTTTGCTTTTCTCTTCCCTTCCCAAGGCTCATTTATCCCTTAGGGAAATTATAAACTAATGAGGAAAAACAGAAAAATTACATAATAAATACTTAACAGACATAAATTTATCAAACACATAGCATTTATTTTGTCATATATTCACCAGGTGTGGTGGTGCATGCCTTGTAATCCTCGTATTTAGGAGTCTGAGGCAGGAGGTAGAATACCGCTGGTTCAATTTCCAGTACCAAAATAAAATAAAATAATAAAAAACATTTTAAACAAAGGCTAGGGATGTAGAATGCCCCTGGGTTTTATTTTGTTATATACTCTCCTAACAGAACTTTGTAAATTCTACCTCATTTAATCCTTATAACAACCTGTATTTTATAATGGGAAAATTAACATTCTTACAAATCCTACAGTTAGTAAGACGCAGAGTCCACACAATCAGGTATCAATGTTCGATCATACTCTTCGCCCTCATGCTTGCACTTAGTAGACTCAATAAATACTCTCAGCCAGGCATGATGGCACACACTTGTAATCCCAGTACTTGGGAGGCTGAGGCAGGAGGGTCACAGGTTCGAGAAAAGCCTTAGCAACTTAGTGAGACTCTCAGTAAACTATTGAGACCCTAGGTGTGTAGCTCAGAAGTAAAATGCCCCTGGGTTTGAGCTCCATTAATCCCTAATAAAAAATAAATAAATAAATAAATAAATATTCTCAAGTATCTCCTTTAATTCTTTTGACCAAAGCAGAGAGTAACCATCACACTGCTCCCCTTATCTATTATTTGATCAAAGAAGTTGGCTGCTTTACAGAGAGTCTAAAACTCTGAGCCGGACATGGTGGTGCATGCTTGTAATCCCAGCACTTGCGAGGCTGGGATGAGAATCGCACAGGTTCAAAGCCAGCCTCGGGTACTTAGTGAGGCTCTCAGCAATTTAGTAAGACCCTGTTTCCAAATAAAATAGAAAATAGGTCTGGGAGTGTAGCCTGAAGGTAGAAAGCCACTGGGTTCCATCCCCAGCACCACAAAATAAATAAATAAATAAATAAATAAATAAATAAATAAAAAAAACAACTCTGATCTGTGTTGTGCAAAAGGAGATAGGGAGAACTGGGATACTTCTTACTGTAAAAGATCTGATTTTCCAAAGGTTGGTGACTCTGTAATAATAAACACCACCCAGTGTGAGGAGAATGACTGGACTCCACAATCTCTTTCAAAGAGAATTCATTTCTCAAGTTTTTGTGTGTGTATGGTACTGGGGATTGAAACCGAAGGCCTCCCTCTGAGCTACACCCCCACCTCTATTTTTGTTGTTTTGAAAGAAGTTCTTACCAGGTTGTGGAGAGTGTTACTGCACTGCTGAGGCTGTCCTAGAACCTGCTATCCTTGATAAGTTAGGTCCCTCCCCTCCCCTACATGATCTCACAGCGGGGACAGGAGGCGGAACCCTGGAAGCGGAGATATCTCCAGTCCAGGTGCCTCGAGACTCCAGGCTTCCCGAGACATACTTGAGGTTGTGAGACTACAGATTTTGCGATAGAATTGGCATTCCCACGCTTAGTCCCACCCCCAAAAATACTGGCTTAAAAGCAAGATCATTTCCAGCTTGCCAGATGGGCGACTCAGCAGGCCGATCTGGACTACTCGCAACTCTCCAGGCGGATGGCTCATCGGTCCCTTCCCAACCCGCTGACCTCGACCCGAACCCTGAAGGTGCCAAATTCTTTCAGATTAAAGTAGATGTTTGTTACCTCGGTGGGTGCTTTGCCTCCTTTGAGGTCTCCACAAACTTCAACACCCCCAGTTCAACCTTTCAATCCTGTCTCAGCCTCCCAAGTATTGGAATCACAGGCTTGTGCCAACACTCCCAGTTTTGTTGAGCCTCTTTAATTTCTTATTTATTTATTTATTTATTTATTTATTTATTTATTTATTTGCGGGTCCAGGGATGGAACTCAGGGGCATTCTACCTCTGAGCTACACCCCCTGCCCTATTTTTTATTCTTTATTTTGAAACCGGGTCTCACTAAGTTGCAGAGGGCCTCACTAAGTAGCTGAGGCTGTCTGCAAACCGAAATCCTCTGGTCTCAGCCTCCTGAATGCTGGGATTACAAGCATGCAACACTACTCCCGGCTAAATATTTGTTTTCAATCTGATGCAGTAGTACACACCTGTAATCCCATTACTTGGGAGGCTGAGACAGAAGGATTTCAGGTTTGAGGTCAGCCTTAGCAATTTAAAAAGACTATGGGCAGGCCGGGCGTGGTGGCGCACGCTTGTAATCCCCGCGCTTGGGAGGCAGAGACAGGAGGATCACGCAGGTTGGAAGCCAGCCGCGTGCCCTGGCTTAGGAGACCCTGTTTCCAAATAAAAATGTAAAAATAGGTCTGGGAGTGTAGCCCGGAGGTAGAAGGACTTCCAGGAACCCCAGTACCACACACACACACACACACACACACACACACACACACACACACACACAGACTATGGGCAACCTAAGGAGACTATTTCAAAAAAAAATTTAAAAGGACTAGCATTTTATTTTATTATTTTTTATTTTTTGGTGGTACTGGGGTTCCTGGAAACCCTTCTACCTCCCGGGCTACACTCCCAGACCCATTTTGTATTTTATTTGGAAACAGGATCTCACTAAGTTGGTGAGAGCCTCACTAAGCAGCTGAGGCTGGCTTCGAACCTGCGTGATCCTCCTGTCTCCGCCTCCCAAGCAAGGGGATTACAAGCGTGCGCCACCACGCCCGGCTAAATGCACTAGCATTTTAGCTCAGAGGTAGAATGCTTCTGGGTTCAATCCTAGTACCAAAATTTTTTTGATTTTTTAAATTTAATTTTCATAGCTACCTTATGAATTCATAATACTTATACCTCATTTATTATTTTTAAATGTTTTTATTGGTGCATTATAGTCATATATCTTAATGGGGTACAAGATGGCAGAGGCATACATGTACATATCACTTTATTTAGCTCTTTATTTTAATGGAGAAGATGGGGCTCATAAATATTCAGTTCCCCCATATTAGCCATGCTGGGGAGTGACTTAGGATTTGAACTCTGGATTGTTAAATTCTACTGATGTTTTTGTTATTCTTCTCTCAGATGACAGTATCTTTAAGGCTATGCTGGAAATCTTCTTATCAGCCCAGTCATCTTACATGTGAACACAGATTTCTGACTATGAACTTAGAGATGCTGTAAGAGACTACAAACTTCTCTTAGAAACATCTGGAAGAGCTCTGTGTTCCTAATCAATAAGAAGGAACTCTGGCAATAACAGCTCCTCTTAGAACATTTAGAGTGAGTCTTCAGGACAGTAGCTCTGATCTGAGTCTATGCTAAGCAGCATAGAACATTTGGTTCTAGCCAGTCTGTGACTCTCTCCATCAAAATTAATGATACCAAAATAGTTTCAAGATTCAGGCTTCTATACAAAGATGAATTGTAAAATCCCTGGACTTTAGCTGCATTTAACACTGCTTCACTATTATTAACATCTTGTCCAATTGGGTAGGGTGTGTGTGTGTGTGTGTGTGTGTGTGTGTGTGTGTGTGCGTGCGTGCGGTTACTGGGAATTGAATTCAAGGGTATTCTGCTACCAAGCTACACCCCAGCCCATTTTTATTTTATTTATTTTTTTAAACAGGGTCTTGCTAGGTTGCTGAGAATCTTGCTAAGTGGCTGAGTCTGGCCTCAAACCTGATATACCCCCTGCGCAGTCTCCCGGTACTGGGATACAGCCATGCACCACCGAGCCCTGCACTGAGTAGCTCTTACTGTGAGTAGTACATTAGAACATTCACGGATATGGCTGACACATCTGATATTGATGCTTACCACTGAAATCATTAGGGGCAGCCTGGCATAGTGATGCATGCTTGTTAATCCAGTACTTAGGAGGCTAAGACAGGAGGATTGCAGTTTCACAGCCAGCCTCAGCACTTAGTGAGGCCTTCTGCAACTTAGTGAGTCCCTGTTAAAAAAATAAATTAAAAAATAGGTCTGAGGTTATATATTAGAAGTAAAAAAGCCTCTGGGTTCAATCCCCAGTTCCACACACACAAAAATAATTTTGAAAATAATTGAAATCATGAGAGGCACTAACTGTTCTTTTCTTTTCTTTTTTTGTGGTACTGAGTGTGGAACCCGGAGGCTTTCTACCTCCGGCTATACTCCCAGCCCTATTTTTATGTCTTATTTGGAAACAGGGTCTCACAAAGTTGCTGAGAGCCTCGCTAAGTAGCTGAGGCTGGTTTCGAACCTGCACAATCTTCCTGTCTCAGCCTCCCAAATGCGGGGATTACAAACGTGCACCCCCACACCTGTCTTACTAACTTTTCTTGAAATAAACAATTCCACAAATTTACATATATATTTTATTTCATTTTATATTTTATGTATTTTATTTTATACTTTTATTTTTATTTTATACTTTTATATTTTATTTTATACTTTTTATAAAGTATATTTTATATACCTTATATATTTTAAATATATTTTATTTTATACTTTTATGGTTCATTGTAATTATACATTATAGTTGTGTTCAATGTGTTATAGGTAATACATGCATGGTGTACTTTTCTCTGAAAAATTAATAAGCAGAACCTATATTTTATCCAAAAGGAAACCCCAAATTATTCCATCTTTAGGCATAGTTTTGTTTTTGGTTTTTGGTACTAGGATTGAATCCAGAGGCATTCTACCCCACCCCCAGCCCTATTTTATTTCTTATTTGGAAACAAGGGCTCACTAGGTTGTTGAGAGCCTCCCTAAATTGGCAAGGCTGACTTCAAAACCTGTGATCCTCTTGTCTCAGCCTCCCAAATACTGGGATTACAAGCCTGTGCAACAACTCCTAGTTCAAGGTATAGTTTAAAGAGAAAATTAGCTGGGCGTTGTGGTGCACGCTTGTAATCCCAGCATTTGGAAGGCTGAGACAGGAGGATTGAAGTTCATGAACAGCCTCAGCTACTTAGTGAGGCCCTTTGCAACTCAGTGAGAACCTGTTTCAAAATAAAGAATAAAAAATAGTGCTAAGGCCAAGCGTGGTGGCGAATGCTTGTAATCCAAGCTCTTGGAAGGCTGAGACAGGAGGATCCCGCAGGTTCAAAGCCAGCCTCAGCTACTTAGTGAGGCTCTCAGCAACTTAGTGAGACCCTGTTTCCAAATAAAGTATAAAAAAAGGTCTGGGAGTATAGCCTGGAGGTAGAAAAGTCCCTGGGTTCCACCCCCAGTACCAAATACACACACACACACACACACACACACACACACACACACACACACACGCTGGGAGTGTCGCTCGGAGGTAGAATGCCACTAGATTCCATCCCTAGTATGACACACAAAAAATAAAATAAAATAAATAACTGAGAAAATTATCTAGTTATAAGGTAAAGATGAAGACAATAACAAATAGATACTGAACTCTTATTAATCTAGATGTTATCTATTTAGATTTAAAGATAATTTTGACTAAGCTCAGGGTACTTTACTTTGGCTTTTTTTTTTTTTTTTTTTTGCAGGCTTGGGGATGGAACTCAGGGGCATTTGACCTCCAAACTACACCCCCTGCCCTATTTTTTTTTATTCTTTATTTTTAAACACGGTCTCACTAACTTGCAGAGGACTTCACTAAGTAGTTGAGGCTGTCCGCGCGATCCTCCTGTCTCGGCCTCCCGAATGCTGGGATTACAAGTGTGTGCCACCACACCCTGCTAGTTAAACTAATTTGTAGCTCAGTGTGGTGGTACATGCCTGTAATCCCAGTACTTGGGAGGCTGAGACAGACGACTACAGGTTTAAGGCCAGCCTTGACAGTTTAGCAAGACTCTCAGCAACTTAGCAAGTCCATTAAAAAAAGGGTAGTAGGGTGTAGCTCAAGTGGGAGAATGCCCCTGGGTTCAATCCCCAGTACCACACAAAAAAGGCTAACTTAAAACATGGGGTTCCTGTATACTTCAGGAGTCTCTGAAAGTGTTCAAGGAAGTTTTAGAATAATTTACAACTTCGAATGGGATCTGTCCAGGCTGATTCACATGTTAACTTGGGCTTGTAATGATCAATTCAGTATGACAGATCAACTCTGATTAGCAATGACAGATAGTCTTGACTACTTATGAAATGAGATAACTGTGATGAATTAATATAGTTCATTTGACAGAATGTTTCAAAATTCAGGATTCCCGATGGCAAGGGGTAGGGTCTGTGTGTAACAACAACAGAAGATCCTTGAGGGTGAGAAGTTTGGGGATTGCTGCCCAGAGTATAAATTAATAAAATTGGAAAGAGCATAGAGAGCTGTTTAAGATGTCGTATGGTTCGGGAAGAGATGTCAGCAAGACAGCAGATTAGGAGTTTCCAGAACTTGGCCCCTTACAGAATCATTAATTTAAACAACTATCCACATACAAAAATGCTTTCACAAGAGCTGAGAGATCTGGTGAGAAATGATAATACGTGGCAGAGCACAGAAATAAGAAAATATGCCTTGGAGTGGGTAGGAAGGGTGGTTTCACATCACCTATATCACCACCCCCCCAAGCCTTCTCTGTGGGGGAGGGACGTGAGTTGAGCTCTGGGCTTCATTGTAGACCCAGCACCAGGCCCTCCCCAGTGAGTCCTGAGCCCAGCTGGCCCCTGTGGACACAGGCTTTAATCTGCCCCTTGTGGCCCCAAAATGCAGGCCAGCTGCCCATCCCAAGGACCCAGGCCTTCCCAAGCACCAAGCTGTCCCCTGAAAACCCAGGCTTCAGGCTGATACCCATACTAAGCTTTGAAACCAGCCAACAAGGACCCAGTGCCAGGTCACTGGCCTCCATGGGCCCCAGGGTCCAAATCCCTATAGACCAAAACTACCCCCACAGACTCAGCACCTAGCTCTGGAACTGCAGGATCAGGATCCAGACCTGTACCAGCAGCAAGCTAGTTCACATGGACTCAGGACTAGGCTGACCCCATGAACCCAGCTATCAGGCCTGTCCTAGCAGTAGGACAGCCCCAGTGGACTCCAGCTTCCTCTGGTGTCTGTGGACACAGGCTAAAGGCTCAACCTCACAGTCCCAGTCTCTAGGCCCTCTCCTCAGATCCAGTTGCCAGGGATACCTCAGTGATGCCCAGTGTTTTAGGACCCAGGACCCAGGCCTCAGGAGAGTCTATAATATGGTCCACTTCTGCAGACCCAGGTACTAGACTGAGAGACTCCAGATGCAAGCCTCACCATGGAACCCACTAGACAGTGCATCCAGAGTCGTGTTTATTCAGGGACTCACCAAAGTCACCAAGTAAAGCTCCTATCATTTACCTGAAAGAAATGGAGATCTAGCCAGGCATTGTGGTACATGCCTATAATCCCGGTACTTGGGGAGAGGGGTGAAGGAGAGCTGACACAGGAGGAATGCAGGTTTGAACCCAGCCTCAACAATTTTAGTGAAGCCCTCAGTAACTTAGTGACACCCTCTTTCAAAATAAGAAATAAAAGCAGAGTTGGAGGTAGCGCATATCTGTAATCCCAGTACTTGGGAGGCTGGGACAGGAGGATCACAGGTTTGAGGACAGCCTCAGCAAGTAGTGAGACTGTCATCAACCCAGCGAGACCCTGTTTCAATACAACAATAAAAGCCAGGCATGGTGGTGCACACTTGTAATCCCAGCATTTGGGAGGCTGAGACAGGAGGATCGCGGTTTGTGGACAGTCTCAGATACTTAGTGAGACCCTTTGCAATTCAGTGAGACCTTGTTTCAAAATAAAAACTAAAATATAAGGATGGGGGTGTAGTTAGGAGGAAGAATGCCCCTGAGTTCCATTCCCAGCATCACACACACACAAAACAAAAAACAATAAAATAGGGCTAAGGGTGTAGCTCAGAGGTAAAATGTCCCTGAGTTCAAACCCTAGTGCCAAAAGCAAAGCAAAAGAAAGCAAAACAAAATGAAAAAACAATATAATGGCATAATCCAGCCCTTAAAATGAAGGAGCTCTTGTCATTTGCAAGAACACAGATGAACCTGGAGGACATTATGCTAAGTGAAATAAGCAAGACACAAAAAGACAAGTACTGGATAATCTCACTTGTCTTTGGAGTCTAAAAAGACCAAATTCAAAGAAGGAGTAGAACAATTCTTGTCAGAAGTTAGAGGTAGAGATATGTGCATTAATGTGAAGTGTTAGTTATGCCTGATAAATAATTTCTGGAGATCTAATATATAGCAAAGGTGACTATAGTTAATGAGACTATATTGTATATATTAATTTCTTTGTGGTACTAGGAATGGAACCCAAGGGCATTCTACCTCCAAGCTACACCCCCAGCCCTATTTTTTTATTGTTTATTTTGAAACAGGGTCTCACTGAGTTGCAAAGGGCCTCACTAATAGCTGAGGCTGTCCGTGAACCGCTATCTTCCTGTATCAGCCAAATGCTTGGATTACAAGGGTGCACTTCCACACGCAGTTTACATTAAATCTGCTAAAGAAAGCTGGGCGGCGTGGTAGCACATGCTTGTAATCCCAGCACTCTGGAGGATCACAGTTTGTGGACAACCTCAGCTAGTTAGTGAGGCCCTTTGCAACTCAGTGAGACCCTGTTTCAAAACAAAGAATAAAAGCTGGGTGTGGTGGCACAGGTTTGTAATCGCGTTTTTGGGAGGCAGAGACAGGAGGATTGCACAGGTTCGAAGCCAGCCTCTCTGGCTTAAGAGACCCTGTTTCCAAATAAAATATAAAATAGATCTGGGAGTGTAGTCTGGAGGTAGAAGGGTTCCATCCCCAGTACCACCAAAAGAAAAATAATAATAAGAAAGAAAGAAAGAAAGAAAGAAAGAAAGAAAGAAAGGAATGAAGAAAGAAAGAATAAAAAAATAGGGCAGGGGGTATAGCTCAGAGGTCGAATGCTCCTGGGTTCCATCCCCAGACCCACACACACAAAAAAATTTGCTAAGAAAGTAACCTTAAATATCCTCCCCCCCCACACACACACCCGTACGCGTGCATGCACAACTAGAGGAGGTGGCGGCTATATTAATTATCTCCATCATGATCATTTCACAGTGTGTACATAAACCAAAACATCAGTTTGTACTATATAAATATATCATTTTTATTTGTCAATTATATCTCCATAAATTGTAAAAAATAGTGTTAAACATAAAATAAAGCAAAATTATATGGTTTTTGTTTCGTTTTTTTGATACTAGGGACTGAACCAAAGGGCAGTCTACTTCCAAGCAACATTGCCAGCCTTTTAAATTTTTTATTTGCAGACACAGTGAAACGGGGTTTTCTTGAGAGGAAACCCAGCGTTTCCTAGAGATGAAACGGAGTTCCCTAAGAAGGAACTCGACGTTTCCTTACCGGGTTCTTATCTATGGTGAGCGAAGAATGACACCTGCAGACCTCAGGAAGGGGAGTAAAAGGTTTATTGGAAGCAGCAGGGAATGGGGAAAGGTGGCTGAACACCCCAAAGGGGCTGGAACTCTGGGTCCAGCAGCTGCCTTCAGGACAATACTTGAGAGTAGCCCAAGCCGAACTGCCTTCAGGTGCAGGCTGCTTTCTTCCAGAGTCCATGCAATCTGCCAGAAGGGAATAGAGAAAAGTGGCTGAACACCCCAAAGGGGTGGTCGGAACTCCGGGGTCCAGTAGCTGCCTTCAGGGTCACTCACTACCTGAGGGTCGCCCGAGCCAAGTGCCCATCAGTTGCAAATGACTTTCTCCCAGAGTCCACGTGATCTGCCAGAAAAGATGGCACAGGTCACCCCTAGAGGCCCTGGTCAGCCTTGATGTCCAGCAGAGGCCTTCGGGTCACTACTCGAGAGTTGCCCGAGCCACGTGTCCTCAGATGCACTCTGCCTTCTTTCAGGACCAACATGACCTGTGAGAGAGAGACCAGTTCCCCAAAGGGGGAGGGGATCCCGAGAGAGAAAACCCCCCTTTTGCCATTGAGTAAGGCAAAGGCCTGACCGCTTGCAAGTCCTCTTTTGGTTAGGGTGACTTTGGGAATTCTGGGAAGCAGCTCTCAGGATTTGCATAGGGTATTTGCAAGTCCTTTGAAGGGCCTCATCTCCTTTCATTCAGTAGGAGTGTCCAACTTGCTCTGTGCTGGCTCCTGGGTTTGTTGATTAGTAAACAGATGGCTTTGTGAAGCTCTGGCCTTCTTATCTCTGAGCCCTTGGAATTTCAGTATTTGTCGTCCCTCAGGAAACTCAGGAAATTAACTTTTTCTACCGAGGCCTTTTCCCTATCTGCCTATTTCCTTTCTATCTCCTCAACAGGTCTTGCTAATTACTGAAGCTGGCCTTGAACCTATGATCCTCCTGTCTCAGCCTCTCAGGTACTGGAATCACAAGCATATGTCATCACACCGGCATAGATATATGGTTTTATGTGAAGAAAAGGCAAAACTATAGAGACAGTAAAAAGATGGGTGATTACCAAGGTTTGGGGAAGGGAGGTATGAAGAGGTTGTACACTGGATCTTTAGAAAAGTAATTTTCTGGGGATCTTGACTGAAAGGTTTGAGCTGCCCCTGCCCCGCAGGGGGCAGGGCCAGAAGCTAGGAGGCAGAGCCCGATGATTCCAAGAGGGGGCCACGCCTCCCGATCAGGGAGAAGCGAGTTCAGAGTTCAGGGAGAGAAGCCCGATAGAGGGACTGAGAGAAGGGCTCTCCCCCACCAGCCCCCGCGGGGGCTGGCGGCCGACTCCCACGAATAAAGACATCCATACCATCTATAATGGATCTCCGCGTGTATCTGTGCGTGAATGGGACCCGCCGCATCTTTATTTATTAATCATTGACATTTTGCCAAATCCAGAGAATGAACAATAACAAGAGTGAGCCATAATGTAAACTGTGGACTTCAGGTGATTATGGTGTATGAGTGTAGGCTTGTCAATTGTAATAAATGTACCACTCTAGCTGAGTGTGGTGGCACATGCTTGTAATCCCAGTACTTGCGAAGCTGAGACGGGAGGATTGCAGGTTAGAAGCCAGTCTCAGTAACTTAGTGAGACCCTGTGCCCTCTTTCAAAATAAAAAATAAAATAGAGCTGAGGGTATAGCTTAGAGATAGCAGGCCCCTGAGTACAACCCCCAGTAACCCCCCCGCGCCCCCCCCCCCCACACACAGGAGAAACTTTCAAAAATGCTCAACCCTTGCTGAGAAGCCAAGATTTTTCACCTCTAGGAATGTTGGTGACTCCATATGCATCAATATTTATCTGATAATCAGGTATTATGCCAAGTTCACTGCTTTGTTCTCAGGGTTTATTGGTTAAATTACTGACCTGTACCTTCATTAGGGAACATCAATGCAGTGACTGCTAACCTTAAGTAGTTTTGTGTTTTTATTATTAGCCAACACCAGGAATTAAACTATTCCCCAGAAGAAAACCAGCAGGACACTACGCTTAACAGCCAAGAGCAGAAATGAACTACTAAAAGTGTGAAATTAGCCGGGCGTGGTGGCGCACGTGTGTAATCCCAGCGCTTGGGAGGCTGAGACAGGAGGATCACACAAGTTCGAAGCCAGCCTCAGCTACTTAGTGAGGCTCTCAGCAACTTAGTGAGACCCTGTTTCCAAATAAAGTATAAAATAGGTCTGGGAGTATAGTATGAAGGTAGAAAAACCCCGAGTACCACCAAAAAAAAAAAAAAAGTGAAATTATCCATGTTTCAAGAGTGCTGATCCTAAGCCGGGCATGGTGGTGCATGCTTGTAATTCTAGCATTTGGGAAGCTGAGATAGGAGAATCATGGTTCACGGCCAGCCTCAGCTACTTAGTGAGGCCTTTTACAACTCAGTGAGACCCTGTTTCAAAATAGAGAATAAAAAATAAGGTTGGGGTTGTATCTCGGAGGTGGAATATTCCTGGGTTCCATCCCCAGTACCACAAAAAGAAAGAAAGAAAGAAAAAAGAATGCTGATCTTTAAGGCACATTTTCATCCTCACTTACGGACTCTGTCCATTTAAGATGTTTTTGAATTTCTATGAAGTTTGGACTGTCCTGTTTCCAAGACAGAAATAGATGGAAGTAGGAGCACCCTCCATGAGGATGGCAAAAGGCTATTCAGTACTCCAGCCAGAAATGAGCCAAAGAAATGTTACCCTTTGAAAAGGCAGAACTCGAATGAGGGAGAATAAAATAGCACAGTTAGGAGAAGGCATCGGGTCATGACGGGAGAAACAGAGAGGAAGACCTGTGAGAGGAGAAAGGACTAAGCAAAATACGAGGCTGGAAGGGAGTCTAGTGTTCCCAGGCCAGTTCTATGGCCCAGATGGCTCACTCTCATGAGCTTTCATCTTGGTTTCCTCCACACCACTATTCACGCTTCCTCCCTGCCCCCAGGGCTCCAGTGCCTTTTCACTTCCCATTAGTTTAGGGTAAAGGAAAGCCCTGGCCCGAGAGCAGCAGCAGCAGCAGCTACAGGCAAAAAGGGAAGTCAGAACACATACCCTCTTGGCTTCCTCTCTGCTGGGCTGAGTCCTTCAGTCAAAGTCACAGTCCCTCTTGAAGCAACCAAACCTACACATTCCTCTCCCCTGGATTCAAAAACTCTCACTCCAGCCAGGCATGTTGGCACATACCTGTAATCCAATACTTGGGAGGCTGAGATTAGATAGGACTGCTAGTTCCAGGACAGCCTCAGCAAGTAGTGAGGCTCTCATTAACCTCACGAGACCCTCTTTCAAAATAAAAATGAAATAGGGATAAAGGTGTAGCTCAGAGATAGAATGCCCCTGAGTTCAATCCTCAGTACCACCACCATCTCACACACACACACACACACACACACACACACACACACACACACACACATGCCGCTGGGTTCCATCTCCAGTACCAAAATAAATAAATAGCAAAAAAAACTTTTTTCGGGCCTGGGGATGGAACCCAGGGGCATTTGACCTCTGAGCTACACCCCCTGCCCTACTTTTTATTCTTTATTTTGAAACCGGGTCTCACTGAGTTGCAGAGGGCCTCACCAAGTAGCTGAGGCTGTCCGTGAACCGCGATCCTCCAGGTCTCAGCCTCCCGAATGCTGGGATTACAAGTGTGCACCACCATGCCCGGCTGCAAATTCTTATTTTGAAACTTATTTTGAAACAGTTTCTCACTAAGTTTTGCTAGGGGCCTTTTTGTGTGTGTGTGTGATACTGGAGATGGAATCCAGGGGCATTCTACCTCTGAGTTACACCCCCAGCCCTATTTTTGAAACAGGGTCTCAGTAAGTTGCAGAGGGCCTCACTAAGTAGCTGAGGCTGTACACGTACCGCAATCCTCCTGTCTCAGCCTCTCAAATGATGGGATTATAAGTGTGTACCACCACATCTGCCTCTAGGGGCCTTTTTTTTTTTTTGTGTGTGTGTGTGTGTGCTACTGGAGTGGAACCAGGGGGCTTTCTACCTCTGAGGTATACTCCCAGACCTATTTTATATTTTATTTGGAAAGAGGGTCTCACTAAGTTGCTGAGAGCCTCACTAAGTAGCTGAGGCTGGCTTCAAACTTCTCAGCCTCTCAAGTGCGAGGATTACAAGCGTGTGCCACTACATCTGGCTAGGGGCCTATTTTTTAAGTTTCTCCTATAGCTAGGTAGGACCACAAGCAAGTAGAAATGACATGTGTTTTTTTCTTGTATCTAAGAAGAAAGAAAAAAAGGAGAAAGAAGAAAAGTAAGTAAGAGAGAAAGAAAGAAAAAGAAAGAAAGAAAGAAAGAAAGAAAGAAAGAAAGAAAGAAAGAAAGAAAGACAGGTATGGTGGCTCATGCTTGTAATCCCAGTCCTTGGGAGGCTGAGATAGGAGGATGGCAGGTCCACAGCCAGCCTTAGCTACTTAGTGAAGCCCTCTGTAACTTAGTGAGACCCTGTTTCAAAATAAAGAATAAAAGCTGGGCATGGTGGCGCATGCTTGTAATCCCAGCATTTGTGAGGCTGAGATAGGAAGACTGTGGTTCAAGGACAGCCTCAGCTACTACTTAGTAAGGCCCTTTGCAACTCAGTGATAACCTGTTTCAAAATAATGAATAAAAAGCGCCAGGCATGGTGGCACACGCTGTAATCACCGCACTTGGGAGGTGGAGACAGGAGGATCATGCAGGTTCGAAGCCAGCTTTGCTGGCTTAAGAGACCCTGTTTCCAAATAAAATATAAAATTGGTCTGGGAGTGTAGCCCAGAGGTAGAAGGGTTCCATTCCCAGTACCACCAAAAAAAAAAAAAAAAAAAAAAGAATAAAAAATAGGGCTGGGAGTGTAGCTTGGAGGTAGAATGCCCCTAGGTTCAATCCCCAGTACTGAAAAAAAAAAAAAAAAAAAAAGAGAGAGAGAGAGAGAGAGGGAGAGGGTCTACCTTCTCTATTCCTCCACCATGCTGTGCGGACAATGAGGTGATTCCTGGAGCCCCAGTGTTTTTACTGGAATGTGAGAATGAAAGCCACACTCTAAGGACAGTGGACTTAGAAAGGGATGGGATTGAATCTGACACCTCAATAACTGGCCATACTCTCTATCTCAAGACTTCTTTTACATGAAAAATAGGCTCTGTTGTATAAGACTATATTATATTGTGTTTTTCTGTTACATTCAGCCAAACTAGTCCTAGATAATGCATTTCCAGAACTGATATTTTATGCAGTGGTAGACGCCTGGTTACATAACCCTTATTATTCCTCAATTTTTTTTTTCTTGGTACTGGGGATTGAACACAGGAACATTCTACATCTATACTACACCCCCAGATCTTTTTATTTTTTGTTTTGAAATAGTGTCTAGCCTGGTTGCTGAGAGCCTCACCACATTGCTGAGGTTGTCTTTGAATCTACGATCCTCCTATCTCAGCCTCAGTATTGGGATTACGGGCGTACACCACCATGCCCAGCTATGGGTTTTTTTTTCTTCTTTTTAATCACTTGTTTCATTCCAATGGACTCCTTGAGGGCAGGAACTTTGCTTGTTTTTGCATCTCTAGCCCCTAGAATAGAGTTTATCAGATAATCAAAATGAATATAAAAGTGAATGATTGTTACCTGAATTGCAAACTACACAAGTGAGTGGTGCTGACCAAAGGAGCCACACCAGGAGGCGTAACTGTGGTCCTCATTGGTATAGAGGATAACACTGATGTTATCATGATGCTGCTTCTCACCTCGAGCCCGCACCGGCTGCCATTCAGCCAAGAGTGCCTCTTCCCTTTCCACCAGTCCCACTGCTGCTTACAGCCATGGTTTAACTTAAGTCACCACTGGTCATCATAAATAGAGTTGATATTTCTTTCTTCCTTTCTTTCTTTCTTTCTTTCTTTCTTTCTTTCTTTTTTTTCAGTACTGAGGATGGAACCCGGGAGCATTCTACCTCTGAGCTACACCCCCAGACCTATTTTTTTATTCTTTATTTCGAAACAGGGTCTCACTGAGTTGCAAAGTACCTCACTAAGTAGCTGAGGCTGGCTACGAACTGTGGCCCTCCTGTCTCAGACTTTTGAATGCGGGGATTACAAGCGTGTGTCACCACGCCTGGCTGTAGAGTTGATATTTCTAAATTTATTGATACTGTGGATTGAACCCAGGGGCATTCTACCTCCAGTTGCACCCCTAGCCTTTTTTTTTTTTTTTTTTTTTTTTTTGCGGGTCTGGAGATGGAACCCAGCGGCATTTGACCTCCGAGCTACACCCCCTGCCCTATTTTTTATTTTTTATTTTGAAACCGGGTCTCACTGAGTTGCAGAGGGCCTCACTAAGTAGCTGAGGCTGTCCGCGAACCCCGATCCTCCAGGTCTCAGCCTCCCGAATGCTGGGATTACAAGCGTGCGCCACCACGCCCGGCTGCCCTGTTTATTTTGAAACACCATCCTCCTCTCTTAGCCTCCGAAGTACTGGGATAACAGATGTGCACCACCATGCCTGGCTTTATTTATTTATTTATTTATTTATTTATTTATTTATTTATTTATTTTTGTAGTACTGGGGATAGATCCTAGGAGCATTCTATCTCTAAGCTACATTCCCAGCCTATTTTTTTAATTTTGAAACAGGGTCTCACTGAGTGGCAAAGGGCCTCACTAAATAGCTGCTGAGGATATCCACAAACTGTGTTCCTTTGGTCTTAGTCTCCTAAATGCTGGGATTACAGGCAGGCACCACCACACCCGGCTCTGGTTTTTTTTTTTTTTTTTTTTTTTTTTTTTTTTTTTTTTTTCCCTAGAGCTAGAGTCTTGCTATGTTTTCCAGGCTGACTTTGAACTCCGTTGCTTCAGTGATCTTTTTGCCTCAGCCTCCCGAGTAACTGGGAGTCGAGCCACTCTGCTCAGTTCAAGTTGATCTTTCTCTTTTTCTTTCTTTTATGAGGTACTGGGGATGGAACCCAGGGGCATTCTACCTCCAAGATACATTCCAGCCCAAATTTGTTCTTGATTTTGAAACAGGGTCTCACTAAGTTTCAGAGGGCCTAAGTAGCTGAGGCTGGTCTCAAACCTAGAATCCTCCTGTCTCAGCCTCTCAAATACTGGGATTACAAGGGTGTACCACCATGCCCAGCTTGATCTTTTTTTTAATTTAACTCTTATTTAAATTTTAACACTTACCACTTAAACATTTGCATTGTGACGAATTCTTTGTGTGTGTGTGTGTGCGTGTGTGTGTGCGATACTATGAACCCAGAGGCATTCTACCTCAGAGCTACATCCCAGCCCTATTTTTAAATATTATTTTATTTTATTTTTATTTTTATTTTTTTATTTTTTGGTGGTACTGGGGTTCCTGGAAGCCCTCCAACTTCGGGGCTACACTCCCAGACCTATTTTATATTTTTATTTGGAAACAGGGTCTCTTAAGCCAGCGCGCAGCTAGCTTCGAACCTCCTGTCTCTGCCTCCCAAGCGCGGGGATTACAAGCGTGTGCCACCACGCCCGGCTATTCTCTTGTCTTTTGAATTTCACCTTGATGTATATACTCTTGGGTCATGATGGGCAGGAGTAAGGGGGTGTCATGACTTAGCAGGAAAGGTAGTAGAAGGGGCAGGGAAAGCAAGGAAAGCAGTGCCTATTTATTTATTTATTTATTTATTTATTTATTTATTTATTGTGGTACTGGGAATTAAATCCAGGCACATACATTCTATTTCCAGGCTATATCCCCAGCCCACCCCACCAATACACATTTGTGTGTGTGTGTGTGTGTGTGTGTGTGTGTGTGTGTGTGAGAGAGAGAGAGAGAGAGAGAGAGAGAGAGAGAGAGAGAGAGAACGCAAAGGCATTCTACCTCCAAGGTTACTGCTAGCCCTATTTTTTATTTTTATTTTGAAACACAGTCTTGCTAAATTGTTGAGAGTCTCACTACTTGTTAAGGCTGTCCTCGAACCTGTGATCCTCCTGCCTCAGCCTCCTACGTATTGGGATTACAAGCAGGCACCACCATACCTGGCTTCTTGTTAACCTTGAATCATGTTTCCATCCCCAGTTCTCAATAGCCACCTCAATTTAGTCCAACTTCACTCATACTCCTATTTTGTAGTAGGCATTGTGCTAGATTAAGTGTTAGATTATGGGGACATAATCTATGGGGTTAATGATATGCAAACATGGTTTCTAATTTTCTGTAGCTGAATACAATGTGGTTGGATATATCACAGACCATTATAAGAAATAACAATTGTCTGGAAGAAGTATATTTTCTATGAAACTTCCTTGAACAAACCATATTCACATTACATAGATTTCCTGGGAACTTTTATTATAATTGAAGTCACTTAACATAATTCTTGCTATTTTGTGTGTGTGCGTGTGCGTGTGCATGTGTGTGTGTGTGTGTGTGTGTGTGTGTGTGTTACCAGAGATTGAACTCAGGGGCATTCTACCTCTGAGCTATACCCCCAGCCCTAGTTTTTTATTCTTTATTTTGAAACAGGGTCCCACTAAGTTTTGTAGGGCCTAAGTAGCTGAGGCTGGCTGTGAACCTGAAATAAATAAGTACTGGAGGAGTCCCTTGGAGGTAGAATGCTCCTGAGTTCAATTCCCAGTACCAAAATAAGAACAACCTAGCTAGTAGTTGCTCACTGCTTGTCTTAAATTATACATAAAATAAAATAGGATGTACATTTTTAAATGGTTCTTACTAAATAGGCATTCCTTGCACTCACATTTTTGGCATCAAATTTCAAAATTCTAAGTGCTTACTCCTTGGACTGGCAATTCTACTTTAGTAATTATTGAGTAACTCTTAAGTAAGCAAATGCAATGTTTGAGGTTGGTTCTTCCTTAAAGACTCCCTGAGATAAAGAGTTGTGTGTAAGTGGTTTATTTGGACAGAGATCCCAAAATCACTGGAATAAAACAACAGAGGGAAGGAAAGGAAGCTCATACAGGAGGAAAATTAATACATTACTACTATGAAAAATGGGGGAGGTTTAATCCTACTCAGAAATATGCCTCAGTGGGCCGGACGTGGTGGCGCGATCCTCCTGTCTCAGCCTCCCAAGCGCGGGGATTACAAGTGTGCGCCACCACGCCTGCCTTTCTTTCCTTTCTCTCTCTCTCTCTCTCTCTCTCTCTCTCTCTCTCTCTCTCTCTCTCTCTCTCTCTCTCTCTCTCTCTTTCTCCTGGAAACTCTTCTACCTCCAGACTACAGTCCCAGACCTATTTTCATATTTTTATTTGGAAACAGGGTCTCTTAAGCCAGCTTGGCTGGCTTCAAACCTGCGGGATCCTCCTATCTCCACCTCCCAAGCACAGGGATTACAGGCATGCGCCACCATGCCTGGTTTGGCTTTATTCTTTATTTTGAAACAGAGTCTCACTAAGTTGCAGAGGGCCTTACTAAGTAGCTGAGGCTGGTCAAGAAACTGTGATTCTCCTGTCGCAATCTCCCAAGTACTGGGATTACAAGTGTGTGCCACCACTCCCAGCTAAGGGGTGTGTGTGTGTGTGTGTGTGTGTGTGTGTGTGTGTTTGTGGTAAATTGCCTAAGGTCGAGCTTTTGATTCTCCTCATTCAATCTCCTAAATAAGACCCTGTTTCAAAATAAAGAATAAAAAATAAAGCCGGGCGTGGTGGCGCACGCTTGTAATCCCAGCATTTGGGAAGCTGAGACTGGAGGATCGTGGTTCGGGGACAGCCTCAGCTACTTAGTGAGGCCCTCCACAACTCAGTGTGAGACCCTGTTTCAAAAATAAAGAATAAAAAAATTGGGCAGGGGTGTAGCTCGGAAGTCAAATGCCCCTGGGTTCCATCCCCAGATCCCCCCCGCCCACACACACACACAAGAAGAATAAAAAATAGGGCTGGGGGTGTAGTTCAGAGGTAGAATGCCTCTGGGTTTCATCCTCAGTACCGGAAAAAAAAAAAAGTGTTTGTCCTTGTAACTTGTTTTGGCCAATGAGATGTGGACCAAAATGACAATGTGTCAGTAGTTCCAGGATGAGACATCAAGGGACATCTTCTGTTTCTGCTTTACCCTCTTGGACTCCAGTGACCCTTCAGGAGAAGAACATGTACCAGGTAGCCACTGGCCCAAGGAGAATGAGGAAATACCTGGAGCAGGCTTGCACCTAATCAGCAGCCTGGAGTTGAGCCGAAGAGATTCCAGCCAAACCCAGCAGGGACACAGTCAACACAGCCAGGAGACAGGAAATCAGGCTCTAGAGTTTGAGGCTGAGTAATAAGCAGAAAAAAACTGTTTCGAGTCAATAGTATGAAACCTTTTTAAAAAGTTTATGCTGATTTGCTCTATGAAATGTAATTCACCTTCAGCTTCCTTCAGCTGACAGATTAGGGAGCTCATCTATTTACTGCCTGATTGGATTAGACATTATTTTTAGATGTATGTTTGCTTATCTCCACAATTGTTATGATCATCCTAATAAAAATATTTAAATAACTGCAATAATCAGGATGTCTGAATTTTACATATTTAATTCTAAGGCAGTTTAATAAGAATGTATACATTCAGAATAAAAGGGTTTCAATTGTTTTATTTTTTGTATTGTTAAAAAAGCTTTTTTTTTTTTTTTTTTTTTTTTTTGCGGCTCTGGGGATGGAACCCAGGGGCATTCGACTTCCGAGCTACAGCCCCTGCCCTATTTTTTATTCTTTATTTTGAAACCAGGTCTCACTGAGTTGCAGAGGGCCTCACTAAGTAGAGGAGGCTGTCCTGGAACGGAGATTCTCCGGTCTCAGCTTCCCAAATGCTGGGATTACAAGCGTGCGCCACCACGCCCGGCTAAAAAAGCTTTTAAAATAATTTTATCTCAGAGTAGAAAAGCCTTATATATAATTTATTAAACATATGCCACGCTTGTGGAAAGCATACACATTTGCACATTTTTTTAAACTATGTGTTTGCGTGTATGTGTTTGTGTGTGTGTGTGTGTGTGTGTGTGTGTGTGTGTGTTGCTGGGAATTGAATTTAGGGGCATTGTACCTCCAAGCTACACCTCAGCCCTCTTTCTTTCTTTCTTTCTTTCTTTCTTTCTTTCTTTCTTTCTGTACTGGGAATTGAACCCAGGAGCATTTGACTTCTTCTCCAGTTTTATTTTTATTTTTTTGAAACAGGGTCTTGCTAGATTGATGTGGGTCTCAGTACTTTCTGAGGCTGTCCTGGGATTATAGGCATGGGCCACCACACCCAGCTCAGCTGTTTTCTATTAAACCAGACATTAAAAAAGATATGCAAGCCGGGCGTGGTAGCGCACGCTTATAATCCCAGCATTTGGGAGGCAGAGACAGGAGGATTGCGGTTTGTGGACAGCCTCAGCTACTTAGTGAGGCCCACCACAACTTAGTGAGACCCTGTTTCAAAATAAAGAATAAAAAATTAGAGCAAGGGGTGTAGCTTGGAAGTCAAAGCCCCTGGGTTCAATCCCCAGCCCTGCAAAAAAAAAAAAAAAAAAAAAAAGCAAAAATATAAACATTATGCTACTTTCTTACTATTTGTGTTTTGAAAAACATATTTTCACCGGGCATGGTGGCACACGCTTGTAATCCCTGCACTTGGGAGGTTGAGACAGGAGGATCGCATGGGTTCGAAGCCAGCCTCAGCTACTTAGTGAGGCTTTCAGCAACTTAGTGAGACCCTGTTTCCAATTATATATATATATATATATATATATATATATATATATATATATATATATATATATATATGCCTGGGAGTATAGCCTGGAGGTAGAAAGCCTCTGGGTTCCACCCCCAGTACCACCAAAAAGAAAAAAAAAGAAAAACATTTTCCCAAAAAGCGTTATTTATATTAAGACATCTAAAAGTCTTTTTTCGTGGTATTGGTAATTGAAACCAATTACCAGTATAGCTCAGTACTACCATTGAGCTTATTATAATTTTTGGCCCTTTTATAATTTTTTTATGTGATACTGGGTATTTAACTCAGGATCATTTTACTTCTAAGCTACACCCTCAGATCGTTTTCTTATTTTAAATTTTGAAACAGGGTCTCACTAAGTTGCTGAGGCTGGCCTTGAACCTGCTATCCTTCTCTCTCAGCCATCCAAGTACTGGTATTACAGGTGTGTGCCACCATGCTTAGCTAGCTTGCTGTTTATTTATTGAAACAGATTTTTCTAAGTTTCCTAGGCTAGGCTCAAACATCTATATCTATCTATCTATCTATCTATCTATCTATCTATGTACTTTTATTAGTGCATTGTAATTATATTCTAGTGAGTGTCAAAATGATACAAACATAGCCGGGCGTGGTGGCGCACGCTTGTAATCCCAGCATTCGGGAGGCTGAGACCTGGAGGATTGCGGTTCGCGGACAGCCTCAGCTACCTAGTGAGGCCCTCTGCAACTCAGTGAGACCTGGTTTCAAAATAAAGAATAAAAAGTAGGGCAGGGGGTGTAGCTTGGAGGTCACATGCCCCCTGGGTTCCATCCCCAAACCCGCAAAAAAAAAAAAAAAAAAGATACAAACATACATGCACTTGGTGTATTTTCTTCCTTATCCCACTCGGTACTTGTGATCCTCTTATCTCAGCCTTCTAAGTACTGGGATCACAGGCATGTGCTGCTGTGCCTGTTATTATTTTTTTAAATGAATATACTTTTTTAATTTCTAACTTTCAAAATGATAAACACTGACATATGAAATCTATGTAGACTAAAGCTATTTGGGATTCTTAATAATTTTTAAGACTCTAACATGTCCCTGAGACCAAACTTTGAGAACTGCCTTCAGTCATATAGACTGTAATTTAACTTGTCCTCTACAAATTGACATTTACATTGTGTTTAATTGTTATTACTTGAAACCATACTGAAATCAATAACCTTCTGTGGACTTCATTTTCCATATGTTTGAATAATTCTGCATTGTGTTGTTCCAAGTGGAGTTTCTGTGTAAAATATACCATGGTAGGGTCTCTCAATAATACAAATTATCAAATTCCATCTTTGTAACAACATTATAAGATAAGCGTCATTATTTCTCTTTTACATATGAGGGAAAAAAGTTTACAGAATTTAAGAAAATTTAAGAAAATTTCCTTAAAGGCCCAAGACTCAGTAGTTGCTATAAAGACAGAGTAAAACCATTTTACCAGACTCCATTCTTTAATTCAGTATTTTTTTTTTTTTTTTTTTTTTTTTTTTTTTTTAGTTGCTAGACATAGAACCCAGGGGCATTATATCTCTGAGCTACTTCCTCAGCACTATTTTATTTTTTGTATGTTGTATTGGGGATTGAATCCAGGAGCATTCTACCATCGAGCTACCCTGGCCCCTTTTTTTACGCTACTGGGGATGGAAACCAGGGCCATTGTACCTCTGACCTACACTCCCAGCCCTATTTTTTAGTCTGTTTATTTTTTATTTTTTGATAAATTTTTATTCGTGCATTGTAGTCATACATCTCAATGGGATGATAAAAAAAAGAAACCTTGTGGAGATATACATGCACACATCACACATTCAGCCCCTACCCAATCTCTAATCCTTTCCCTCCCTCTCCTCCTACCCATGCTTGGCTGCCTGATTGACTTTGATATGTTTAAGTACATCATGTGCTTTATAGAGTTTCCCTTATCCTTCCTCTTATCCCCTCAGATATGTCACCTTCATTGCTCCTCTATAGGGTTCCTTCTTCATCTAGAGTTCCTCCTGTTACCCATTTCTCCCTAATATTTTGCACATTAAGAAAAGCATCTGAGCCGGGCAGGGTGGTACACGCCTGTAATCCCCGCGATTGGGAGGCAGAGACAGGAGGATCACACAGGTTCGAAGCCAGCCTCGTTGGCTTAAGAGACCCTGTTTCCAAATAAAAATATAAAAATAGGTCTGGGAGTGTAGCCTGGAGGTAGAAGGGCTTCCAGGTACCCCAGTACCCCCCCCAAAAAAAAAGCATCTGATTTATTATTTTTTTGTGACATTTCACTGTAAATGCCAAAATTTTGTTCTCCCTTATGGCTGGGAAAAATTCCATTGTGTACATATCCCATAGTTTTGAAATCCACTCATTCGTTGAAGGACATCTTGGCTGGTTCCACAGTTTGGCAATGATAAACTGTGCAGCTATGAACATGGTTGTTTATGCATTAGTTTGGTATTTTGGTTTTGGTAGACACCCAGAGGTGGTATTGCTGGATCATATGGTAAGTTCATTTTCCTTCTTCTGAGGATCTTCTATACTGTTCTCCAAAGTGATTTCACCAACTTGCAATCCCACCAACAATGTATTAGAGCTTCTATTTCTCCACACTTATTCCCATTTACTGAAAACCTGAAAGCCAGAAGGTAACTTTGACAGGATGATCTACTCACAACCATTTTTTTAAATAGAGCTTACTTCGATCTGGAAATCTGCTGAGAGATTAGGTGGGGCAGTGGCAGCTTCTATTGCTTCCTGGCCACACAGTTGAAGATACCCGCTGGCCCTTTGCTGTGAAGCAGGCCCCCCAGTTCCAGGCCTGCCGCGCAACAGGCTCTGGGCCTGGCCTTGCTGGCTCCAGACGCAGCCTTGCCCCACAGCAGGCTCCGGGCCTGGCCCGCTGGCTCCAGACCTGGCCTAGCCCAGTGGCAGGCTCTGGTTCCTATCACTTTGGGCAGGACATTTACAGATATATATATATATATATATATATATATATATATATATATTTTTTTTTTTTAAGTAGGAGAAAACAGCATGTGTCATTTGCAGAAGCTGAGAGCCCAATTCCCTAGCTGCAATAGATTTTATCTCCCCACTGAAAGCTGAGGCTCATGGCCTCACCATGGAGAGTGGGATCTACTGCTCCAAGCACACCCTGACCCCCAGCGTAGCACAGAGGAGCAGAGCAGCCATGAGCAGAGGTCTCCAGGGACACCCTGTGCAGCAAACCGGTCCAGCAATATGGGCGGGGCTCCCTCTGACTTGCCCCGGACATTTTTCTTACATAGTGTGTTGTCCAGTATTCCTGCACATGTGTGGCTAGAGCAGTCTACTTTTGGGGAGATATTTTCAAAAATTCCTATCTGAAATATAGGAAGGAGAGTGGAAAATGGCCGAATTAGAGACAAGACTGCAGCACGGAGCCCGCCACTGCAAGAAAAGTGATTTTTTTGAGGAATATCCTAGAAGGGATCAGAAAACACACTGCTCCTGCCACACATGCACAGGAATACTTAACAACATATTCTAGGAGAGACCCAGAAGGCGGCGCTGACCAGTATTCAGGAGAGGCAGACAGATCCAACCAAATTCACCTTGAATTTTTGAAGAAATCTCTCCAAAAGTAGACTGTTCCTGCCCCCCATGCTCAGGAACTCTGAACAACATAATATGAAAGAAAAAGTTTTGCAGAGATGGGCCAAAATAGTGGTAGCGGTGGCGGCTAGTATTTGGGAGAGGCAGCCAGATCCAATCCAATTCACCCAGCTCTTGGTCACTACATTTTAAAAATTCTTCTATAGACTCCTATAGGCTGTTTAACAAAGCTCAAAAGAAATCACTTGTGATTGGCATATCTCATCCAGTCTTCTACACACATCTTCTGATTTGTTTTGAAATACTTGTAGAACTCTGAACTTCTCAGAGATCTAGTGAAACTAATGAGACCTCAGTTACACGAGCCACATGATTTTATATTTGTAACTCTGTGAAAGCTTTTGCAAATATCTTTCAAATTGAATTACTTTGGGACCCCCCCCACACACACCTAGATCCACTCTGCCACTTTGCCTGAAGTCCATCCCCCTTTATTTCTTTTACCTAGTTATTCCCATTCATCACTTTGAAACTTGTCAAATGTCCATTTGTCAAGGACGGTGTGCCTGACCTTGCCCGGACTGATTTAGAAGCCTCTTTCATGCTCAAAGTCTCTACTGCTATCACCTGGTACAGTAATTGTTGGTTTCATGGGTTAGCTCACCCAGCCAACCATGAACTCCTTCACAGCATGCCCCCACCCTTGCCAACCCCACTGGATAAATGGATGAACAGTAACAAAAATTTTCCCCAAGAAAATCTCTTCTCTCCCTATATATTTTCCCAGAAAATAATATAGAATAACATATTTTATGTAATTTGTTATGAAATCATAATTTCAAAGGTTTCTATTTGTTTGGGTTTTCTATTCCCTATTTCTGTGTGTGAGAGAGAAAGGGGAGAGGATAATACTTATTATGAAATAGTATAAAATATTTGTTATGAAATAATATTTTGGAGATTTTCTTTTAGTATTTATTTGCTGCATTTTTTCTTATCTGTATGTGGTAGGAAATGTCAAATGGTGAAGATAACTATATGGGAGAAAAAACAAAAATTAAAATACATTTTGCCGGGTGTGGTAGCCCATGCTTGTAATCCCAGCATTTGGGAGGCTAAGACAGGAGGATCGCCGTTTGGGGACAGCCTCAGCTACTTAGTGAGGCCCTTTGCAACTCAGTGAGACTCTGTTTCAAAATAAAGAATAAAAAAACATAGGGCTCGGGGTGTAGCTGGGAGATAGAATGTTTCTGGGTTCCATCCCCAGTACTGCAAAACAAACAAACAAGCAAACAACAAAAAAACATTTTTCTGGGTGTGGTGGTGCATGCCTATAATCTCAGTACTTGGGAGGCTGAGATAGGAGGATCACAGGTTCCAGGAGAGCCTCCGCAAGTAATGAGAATCTCATCAACTGGGTGAGACCCTGTTTCAAAATAAAAATAAAATAGGTCTGGGGGTACAGCTTGTAGGTAGAATAGCCCTGGGTTCCATCCCCAGTAACACACACACACACACACACACACGAAAAAAGAAAGTTGTACTTTAAATCATAATTTCTGCCAGGCATGGTGGCACATGATTGTAATTTCAGTGTTTGAGAAGCTGAGACAGGATTGTAGGTTCAAGGACAGCTTCAGCAAGTAGTGAGACTCTTATCAACCTAGTGAGACCCTGTTTTTTTTTTTTTTTTGGTGGTACTGGAGGTGGAACCCAGAGGCTTTCTACCTCCGGGCTATACTTCCAGACCTATTTTCTATTTTATTTTTAAACAGGGTCTCACTAAGTTGCTGAGAGCCTCACCAAATAGCTAAGGCTGGCTTCGAACCCGTGGGATCCTCCTGTCTCAGCCTCCCAAGCACGGGGATAACAAGCGTGCACCACCACGCCTGGCTGTGAGAATCTGTTTTCGAAATAAAAATAAAATAGAGCTGGGGATGTAGCTTGGAGATAGAATGCCCCTAGGCTCAATTCCTAGTAACACACACACACACACACACACACACACACACACACACACACACACACACATTTTCCTGCAAACAAGTAAAAACATTTTTAGCAAAATATAATTTCTAAGCCTCAAAACTATGAACTGGTTTTGGAGCACAGTGATTGGACCATTTGAATCGCCAGCCAGGATCCCTTCCCCTTCCTGATAATCTCTGTCTAAACTCCACAGCAGCAAGGCCAGCTTTTGCTCCAGGTTTTTAGTTAATATTGCATTGACCTATTTGAGCTGGTGGAATATAGCATTGGTCAAGCAAGATGAAATTGAAATCAGAAGGTCTACATCTGTCAACTAGTACTTATTGAATATCTACTGCATGCTAATTTCTAAAATTATTTTACTTATTTACATGCCAATTTTAGAGCTTTATTTAGAGCTGATACTAGAATGGCTTAATTCTTGTTTTAGCTATCCTTCTAAGTCACAAGCTTTAAAAACAAATGCTTTTAATTATATAGCATTAGGATTATTCATGAAAGGATATCCATGCACCTAGCTTTATGATATCTTGAGTTTATTTTCTTTTTTCTTTCTTTCTTTTTTTTTTTGTGTGTGTAGTACTAGGGATTGAACCCAGGGGCATTCCACCTCTGAGCTATAGCTCCAGCCTTTTTTTATTTTTTGTTTTGAAACATGGTCTCGTTAGGTTGTGAGAATCTTACCTGCAATTCTCCTCTCTTAGCCTCCCAAGTATTGGGATTACAGGTGTGAGCCACTATGCCTGGCTCCTATACATTGAACTTAAATACCCAGTTATGAAATATAATCTCTCTTTGTATACCCTATATTAAAAAAAAAAGGCTGTATACATTGTGTTTGTGAGTTCATTGAAAAAGGCATGGAAGCCAGATGTGGTGGTGCACGCTTGTAATTCCAGCATTCGGGAGGCTGAGTCTGGAGGATTGTGGTTTGCGAACAGCTTCAGCTACTTAGGCCCTTTGCAACTCAGTGAGACCTGGTTTCAAAATAAAGAGTAAAAAGTAGGCAGGGGATGTAGCTCGGAGGTCGAATGCCCCTGGGTTCCGTCCCCAGACCTGCAAAACAAAACAAAACAAAATAAAACAAAAATAAAAAGAGAAAGAAAAAGAAAAAAGAAAAAGGCATGGAAGAGTCTGGTGTGGTGGCACATGCCTGTAATCACAGTACTTGGGAGGCTGAGACAGTAGGCTCGATAACATCCTTAGCAATTTAGCAATGTCCTTCAACAACTTAGTGAGATCCTGTTTCAAAGTAAAATATGAAATAAGGCTCCGGGGTGTAGCTTAGAGGTAGAATGCTCCTAAGCTCAACCTTCAGTACCAAAAAAACCCCAAAAAGCATGTGAACAGTAAATAATGTTTAAATGGGTAAATGGCTTGTATATTTTTTCAGAATACACACACATACACACATATATAATGTATAAATATTATTCTACATATCTGCACATGCAAGATTGGCATGGTAAAAATTATATCTGCTACATAATTATTAGTGCTATATAGTTAGTTTTGTTGTTGTTATTTATTATTATTATTATTAATTATTTATTAGGTACAGGGGTTTGAATCCAGGGGTATTCTACCTCTGAGCCAAATCCCTAACTCTTTTTTTTATTTGAAAACAGGGTCTCCCTAAGTTGCTAAGGCTGGCCTCTAGTCTGTAATCTTCCTGTGTCCACCTACCAAGTACTGGGATTACAGACATGTACCACCATGCTTGGTATAGCAGGACTGCATAGGACTACCAGCCCTGAGTGGTGGCACAAGTTTGTAACACCAGTACTTGGAAGGCTGAGACAGAAGGATTTCAGGTTCCAGAACAGCCTCTGCTAGTAGTGAGACCCAAAAGGGCTGGGGAGTAGTAGCTCAGAGGTAGAATGCCCCGGGTTCAATTCCTAGTACCCCCACAAATGGATTGCTTTTTAATTTTTCTTCATTTCTTTCATACTTTCTATGTTTAATATAAACATTTTATCTTTCTTTTTATTTTATTATCTTTTTGGTGGCACTGGGGGTGGAACCCAGAGGCTTTCTACCTCCGGGCTATACTCCCAGACCTTTTTTATATTTTATTTGGAAACAGGGTCTCACTAAGTTGCTGAAAGCCCCACTAAGTAGCTGAGGCTGGCTTCGAACCTGTGTGATCCTCCTGTCTCAGCCTCCCAAGCGCGGGGATTACAAGCGTGCGCCACCACGCCCGGCTAAACAACATTTTATCTTTCTAATGACATCACAAATTCACATTGGAAGAGGACTTGGATTGCTTAGGTTTTTTTTTTTTTTTTTTTTTTTTTTGAGGCTGAGACAAGGACAGAGTCAGCAAGCAGTGAGGCACTCAGAGGTCTCAGAGGTAGAATGCCCCTGGGTTCAAATCCCAGTGTGTATGTGGGGGGATCAAAAGGGATGTGGGTATAGTTCATAGGTAAAATGCTTCTGGGTTCAATTCCCGGTACTGAAAAACAAAAACAAAACAAAAAAACCCCAACCAACCAACCAAAAATCGTATACACTTAAGTTATGTAGTTATTTCTGTTATACCACAGTAACGCTGCTAAAACGAGACAAAATGTTTTTATATAGAATAAGGAGCAACTTATGTTTTAAGAGCAAATTTTTTCTGGGGAGCAACAAAGTGTCTCTATAGTGCCTAGTACAACAATGACAATGTCTAAGCAAATTTTTTGTAATACTTTTTAGCTTATACTTAGATAATAGGTCTAGACAGTTAAAAATTTACATTGTTATGTAGTACTTCGGCCGCAGGACTATTTGGATGCTTGTGTATTGAAAACATGATTTCCAGTCTCCGAATAGATTTCACAAACCTGGGGAAAGATTCTCGGGTATATATATATATATATACATACATATACAGATATACATACATATACAGATATACATACAGATATATATGATGTGTGTGTGTGTGTGTATACTATGTACATAGTATGTTATTTTTTTCTCTGTGCCCCAAAGAGCGCATCCTGAGGCTGTTTTGAAGTGTAGAAGATTCAGACAGGGCGCTCTCAGGCTCGGGGCTGGGTGTGGCTGTTGTGATATCCTTCCTAGAGATCTAAGCGGGCTCCCCAAAGATCTCCACACCCCTAGGGGAAAGCCTTTCGCTCGCAGCCTCTAAATAAAGGCATTTTCCTGGGGACTGAGCCGCACCGGCCGTCGGCCGACGTTCGTGCGTGTGGGAAGCGGCGAGCCAGAGCCGGTCCGGCAGCCGGCGGCCTCCCTGGGCGCCTCCCTCGCCGGAGCAGCTCCGAGGCCGGCGGCGGGCCGCGGGCCGCGCCCAGGCCCTCGGGAGCACCTGAGACCCTGGCGGCGGCGGGACGCGGAGGCCCACGCCTCCCCCAGCCTCTCCGGGGTCGGGCGGGAGGGAGGGTGGAGGACAGACGAGGCCGCTCAGTGGCTGCGGGACCGCAGAGGGCGGGACCAACAGGAGACGGCCGAGCTTTCTTCTTAAACCGGTTGGGTTGGCCCTCGGGACCTGCCGTCCCCAGCCCCATTGGCTTCCCTGAATGGGTTGTTATGGTAACAAATGACCGAACAGTCCCTTATGAATCCGCCAATGAGAAGCGCCGTCTCTTCCGCCGCGCCTGGGAGCCCGAGATGTTGCGAAAGCCCCGGCCGGGTACGGAGAAGAAGGCGGTGCCAGGACGTCCTGCGGAAGGGCCGGGGGCGGGGCTTGTGACGTAACCGGGCGAGCCAATCCCGCTCGGCCTTCTCAACGGCCCCGCCCTTTTACCGCACATTTCCCCTCCCCTAGCTCATTTCGCACGACGCAGCGGTTGGGAACACAGACATTTTCGGAGCTGGAGCCGCCACTGCCGCCGCCATTTTGTGTCTGTGGAGAAAGAAGCTTCGGCGGCGGCTGGAAGTGGACGGAGATCACCCGTGAGACGGCGGCGTTTCTTTCCCGAGGTTCCCCCTGTGTCGTCCCCCCACCCCCCTCCGCGGTCAGCATGTGGTGAAGCCGGAGCCGCGAGAGACGCGGGGAGAGGCGGCGGAGTCGCGGGGAGGCGGGGTGTCGAGAGCGGCTTCAGCTTCAGCTGCGGCGGACCTCGGAGGGGGGCCGCGGCGCAATGTCAGAGCAGACGCCGGCCGAGGCCGGGGCTGCGGGGGCCCGGGAGGACGCCTGTCGGGATTATCAGTCGTCGCTGGAAGACCTGACCTTCAATAGCAAACCGCACATCAATATGCTGACCATTCTAGCCGAGGAGAACCTGCCCTTCGCCAAGGAGATCGTCTCTCTCATCGAGGCCCAAACCGCCAAGGTTTTTATACACCCCGCAGCCTCCTATTCTTCTAATACTCCCTGATTTTAGTGTCAGCCTCATCCCAGGTCTCGCTTCCATCCGAAGGGGGACGGTGCTCCTCCGCTCCAACCCCCCACCCCCTTCAACTCAGGCTCGGCCCCCGGCCCAGGCTTCGAGCGTGGGCCTCTCGGGGGAGGGAGCGGGGAGGGTGAAGGGTGGAGCCCCGTTTCCGCTCGCCAACTCCCTATTTAGGCCATCGCATTGTGTACCCCGACACGCACACGTTTCGAATAGAGCCCTTTCGGGTGGGGGGGGAGAGACTTCAAGGCAGTTTGTGGTTTGGGGAAGTAAGAGTTAAAACGAACCATTTGAAAGCCCCCGGGAAAGTGGGGAGTGGTCCTCCCGTTTTCCCCTCAGTACCCTTGTGGGTAATTGTGCTCTGTGGGTTGGAAGGAGGTGAAGGGGGACCTGGGAGCGAGCTGTTGGTGGGTGGGTATAGAGCATTGGCCCCGAGTGGAGCAGCGGCCTGTTAGGAGCTCAACATGGCGCCTGAAAAGCACATGATGCGAAAGGGAAGAGAGGAGAATCCATTCCCTGCCAGCCAGGCAGCTGCTCACACCCGTTTGCCCCATTTTGGGGTGGGGGCGGCTAGATCAAACTTCTATTCTTCTATTGGAGGGTCTAACTTGCCCCAAAATACGGGAAATTGGGCTGAGGGTGGGGTTTCGGTGGGGGGAAAAAGAGATCTCATCCAACCTGTAGGTGGAGAACTGGCCCAGTGGGTAACAAGTACTTGTAGTTTCTCTGAAAACTTCAGTCCCTCCTCCTCTTCCTTTTCTCTTTTTTTCTCCCTTCCCTCATAAGGCGTGTTTTTCTTCACCCCTTGACAGAAGTGGTCCTTTGCCACCTTACATTAACCTGTAGTCTTCCTCTTCTGTGGATTCTTGTGGGAGCAATGTCATTTAAGTAAAGTTACTGTTAAACTTAGTTAATCATGAGTTTCAATAGCTTCCCAGTGCTACGTTTTAAGTTATTTTTCAAGCTTGTACTTAAGGTTTAGTTTTTTCTAGTTGTTAGTGATTGCAGTCATCAGGATGAGCCTCCTTTTAGCAGAGTGAACCCCTTTTAAAAGGCCACTTTAACAACAACCACCGATATATTGTTTAGAGACGGTTTCTGTCTAGTGTAAAACTGAGTGGTCTGACTCTAATAAATGGTTTTGAAATGTGTGACTGGTATTATAAAATTTGTGAATAAAACATATAAAATATGTATTTGTCTTTTTTATTTACCTTTGTAAGGTCTAGAATTTGTTTCCAAGAATTATTTTTATCTACGTGGTTGTGTGTTTTAAACAAAAGTCTTTAAGTGACTTGGGTTCATTCTTCTTTAGGTTCCATCCACTCTTTTGGGCAAATCTGTTCACAAGATACACGGTTTCAGGTGGTCCTTTCATACCTTAATTTAAAGAGGGAAAAAAAAGTTTATTTTTTATTTTTAAGGGCTTAACAAGTTGATTTAGTTCATTTTGACAGCTAAAATACAAGTCTTCATTCACCTCTTCTGTGAATGTGTGAAAGTTATTTTTTTAATGTACGATATTTAGAAAGGAAGCATTCCTTATATTCAACATACTTTTTTTCCCCTTGTACTACAAACATGTTGGACATGAAAACTAGTTTTTGCCTTATTAAAGGCTTAGCTTAACAATAAATGCCTTTAAAAAAAAAACCAGCGCTTGCAATTTTGAGAAAGCAATTTTTGAAATTGAATCACCTTGTATTTTGGGTATTATTTCACTGCACCTAATATTTAGCTCAGGTTGTCACTCAACAGTTGCTTGCTGGTTTTTAATGGATCCAGAAGACCTTCCAGAACTGAAAACTAAATACTGCATATAATGACCACATAAAACTTGTATTTGTGTATTCTTCGATACACAGAGTGGTGAAAATAGATGGACTCTTTGCTGGAAAAAAATTTTTGGGGGCACACATTTTCTGGTTATTTTTGTAAAGCCAGAGTGAGGCAAAGATGTAAACTTCACTGGGGGGAACTATCTTAATCTGGGTTGGGGTTGAGGGTGAGGGGAGGGTTTCCGTTCATTTGGTAGCAAACTGGCTTGGTTTTGTGCTTCTGGAGGTGAATGTTTGTGTCCTTTATTTAGCATCTCAGCATTAAAATTTAAGGATTCACACTTAGACACTTCGCATAAGGTAGCAGTAGCAAAAAAGAATATTACATAAAAGAACTTCACTTAAACAAAAAAATTAGCCTGCTGAACAGATTTTGGTGTTAAAAGAGGGCCTATTTGTCTTCATAAGTACAATAATAACTTAAATGGTATAAAACGACATGGTAAGGCAAGAACACAGCAATAAAGCACTTGACATGTTGGCACTTAATAGTTTACTCACATGCAGTGGTCTAGTGAACTCTTATTAGTACCTTAAAGGAATATAAAGTTTTTCAAAGGTTTCTTTAGCCAACTTTGGTCGTAAAGGTGTTATCAGAAGCAAGAGCATTTCCACACACTTGTATGGGCAATTGGTTTTGTGAAGTATGATGGCATTGTATGCGCTCCAGAACTGTGAGCCTACTCTAGCTACAGGTAGCTGTGGGTTAGGGTTGTTCAGGCTAAAATTTCTATACATGTGGGGTGGGTAAATGGGGATGACCTAAATTTTTGTTTTTTAAATCCTGGATGCCCCTGTAGAGTCATAGTAAACACTTAGATTATATCGTGTGTCTTAATGCTCCTCAACAAGTCTGTGAACCTGCTGATGCTTTCTGGAAGCTTGCTGTGCCTTCTAGAAGCCAGTGGTGGGTAGGCATTGCAGTGGAACTGGGGCACCATTACATTGGAAAGGGTTACTACCTTTATCAGCATCACCATACTGGCGCTGCACAAATTTAGAACCCTTGGTTTGTGCATGTCAGAGGAAAAATATTTCGACGGAGAGTCTGTGCTGTGAAGAAAATCTTCAGGACAAATCCAGGTTTCCAGAGTCAAGTTCAACCTGATTTACATGACTCAGCGGCTGCTCCATCCAGTTTTTCTTGTATCAGTAAAAAACTTGCACCTTCCTGCATGTTCATGTGCAAGGTTTAACTTTCTTATGAGAAGTGTATTTAGTTTCTTTGGTCATTTGGATTATAAAGAAGTAATCTTAATGACTTTACAGGTAACAGAAGTTTTGTAGGTTTTAACATATAAAATATGTCTATGAAATTAGGGTTTTTACCAGAGGTCTTCACTGAATCTAGGCACACTATTATAAATTAACATGGGTCCCAAACTGACACTTGGATTATACAAAAAATAATTTTATCTCCCTTTTTATTATCACTTAAAACACAGGTCTTTTTGCCACATACACCTGAAATTCCACTGAGTGTTAATGAGTTCTAGAAATTCTGTTTTTTCTTTCTGATAATACTGAGCTTTTGTGTGCCCAGCTAAAGATCATTGTAAGAGATTAGACTTGAACACTTAAACTTCATAAAGGTTAATATGTCATACAAAAGTATTTAGTACCAACAAAAGTGGAGGTCTGTAAGTTTTAAAACTCACTTTTAAAATTAATTATTTGGTAGTAATTCATTATACTAAACTTCTCAGTTTCTTTTTATTACCTCAGGCTCCTTCCTCAGAGAAGCTTCCTGTTATGTACCTTATGGATTCTATCGTGAAAAACGTTGGAAGAGAGTATCTCACTGCCTTTACTAAAAATCTAGTTGCAACATTTATTTGTGTTTTTGAAAAGGTATATATGCATTTAGAAACTTGATTTTTTAAAAAAATGTGTTCCTGATTAAATAAATACTTGCTTTGTGTTGGGTTTTCTTGGGTGGTGAAATGTTTTATACTGGTTATTTATTGACAACTATCTTTTAAGGAAATTGGCTAATGCTGTTTTTTAGGTCTTTAAAGCAGATCCTAGGGTTTTACATTATCCATTCAAGAACAATGTTTTTATTCAGTCTTAGAATTGGACTTTTTTTTAAAAAAATGAGCATTGTTTATTTGATTGATCTGGTTCATCACTAGAATATGAGCAAAAAGATCTAAAAATGACAAAAGTACTTTAGATTTTGTTGTTTACATTTCTGGTGTTGAGTGGGAAAAAGCATAATCCTGCATTGTGTCTCAATCTATGACTGATTCCTGAAGTGCTGAATTTTTTTTTCTATCTGGACACATTTTTTCTTTTGTTAACTTTGTTCAAGTATATATTTGTTTATTATGAATGTTATAGGCATTTGTGACTGGTGGACCAGTTAATTGCTTTAGGTTATTTTGGAAATACCTTTTCCTCTTTAGTGTTTAGGATAAAGGCTTGTTAATTTTCATAGCTAGGGATTGGAAATTCCTTTTGTAACATTGTATCTGATAGTTTGAGTAATAGAGTATTGTGTTGAGAAAGAGGAATTAGTTGACTTAATTCTATGCCTGATAGGCTTTTATCTTTCACATTGAGCAAAGGGCACTTAGAAGATATTTATGTTGAAAGATTATTTCCTAACAAATGGTGGTAGTTCTTTTAGTTAGATGCACTTGTGTCTGGACATATTTTACAGGTTGCCAAATTTGTAAAATTAGAATTTTTAAGAAAAACTCTTAGTATTTACATTTTACTTAGAAACTAATTTAAAAAAAAGTTAAATAGTATCTAGAGAAGAAATTTGGAAAGCTGTATTTCAGATAGCCCTAGAAAGTGTGTTAATAGTGTGTTTGTAGGTCTTTGTTAAATACTGCTTTACTTGAGGTTTTAGTCTAAGAAGAAGGCAGCTTTAAGGAATTTTGGGAAGTTAGCCAGCCTGTGTTTTCAATTTCAGTATGTTCAAATTATTTGAATGTTTGGAAGCATACCTTTACTGAATCTAAACTGGGTCATAATAGTAGTTGATAAAAATAATCTTATAATAAACATTATCTAAAGGTATTAATACAAAGCTTTATTGTCCTAAAATTAAAAATTGGTTATCTAAGTACTAGGTTTCTCTGATGGCTAAATTTTTTTACAATTTGTTGCTAAGCCCACCATAAATGGGAGTGAATAAGTTATACAAACAAGCTTATCAGTGATTAAGACTGTGAATTTAAATTATTAGAATACCTTCCATACCAGAAATAGCTTTTTGTAGGTACCAGTCATATATCACATTATTAGATTGGCTATTGAGATAGTTTTGTCATAATTTTAACTTCATACTACTATATAAATTATTTTAGAAATTTAAGGCATCTGGTAAGCCATTTTCTAATTGCTTTATATTTTTGTCCAAAGTTGGAGTAATAATAGAAATATACCAAACTCCAAAATGTGGAAACCTTTTGTACTTTAAAAAATAAAAATACTTACCTATTTTGCCTGCATGAGAGATAGGTAAGCCAAATGCACCTTTAATAATTGCTGTTCTGAATATTTGCAAATAGTATAGTTCTATATGGGAAGTAGTGCATCTTCATGTAGTTTTCTACTTAATTTATAAAACATTCTATAGTAACTTAACAAGCCATAGATTTATTCTATTGTTCTAGGTGGATGAAAATACTAGAAAAAGTTTATTTAAGTTACGTTCCACATGGGATGAAATATTCCCTTTGAAGAAGCTTTATGCCCTGGATGTCAGAGTCAATTCATTAGATCCTGCTTGGCCTATTAAACCTCTACCCCCCAATGTGAATACATCTAGCATCCATGTGAATCCCAAATTTTTAAATAAATCGGTAAGTTTTCATATGAATGGTATATACTTATACTTTTAACTATCAAATTTTAACTTAGAACTTATTGCTAAAAAGCAAAAACAGAACTGCTGAATCATGTTCAATTTGAAAACAAAAAAATTTTATTTAAGACTCTTATCTACCAGTTACGTGACATTTATTTTGGGCTTTAAATTCTTAGAAAGTTTTCTGTGTGCTAGTGCTTTTAAATAATTTGCTATGACCATGAATATTATTAAGAGTTAAGCTGATAATCTTTAGTCATCCCTTAGCTTCCTTTTTAGCTATAATATATTTTTCTTAACAAAGTGTTTTTTCTTACAGCCAGAGGAGCCTTCAACACCTGGTACAGTGGTCAGTTCCCCCAGCATCTCCACTCCTCCAATTGTACCTGATATACAAAAGAATCTTACCCAAGAACAACTAATACGGCAGCAGTTACTGGCAAAACAAAAACAGTTGTTAGAACTTCAGCAGAAAAAGCTAGAGCTTGAGCTAGAACAAGCTAAGGCACAATTGGTAAGTATGGTTGATTTGGTTATTTTAAGTATTTTAAACTTACGAAACCCAATAGGGAAGTATTTTTTGTACTTGAATTAATATTTTATGGGTACTGTATTTTCCTACTTTCGTGGTAGTTTGATGCACTTATATATTAGATCAAATTTTTTATCTTTATTGGAAAACTCACTTCATTATAACTATACTGCTTTCTCCAAATTGTTTTATTTCTATCAGATAGCACCTTAGTTTTGTTTCACCATTATATTAATGTGGATATATTTCAGTCTCAAGATAGTAGGTATTTCATTGTGAATGTTTTTTGTGTAGTCTTTTAATGTTTGAGTTTCATGAACAAATCAGACAACAAAAGAAAAATCTGCAAGGGAAAAGCCATCAAAATTAATGAAACCTGAAAGAATATGTATTTTTATACGTGGATGATTCCATTCTAACTTATTTTACTTAGCACCTGGGCTTATTTGTGTCGAGTTACAGGAAGACAGAATTTTATAAGTTCTCTACTCTAGAAAAACTAAATTTTATGACATGGAATTTAGCGATTTAGCAGTTTTTAGTCTCAATCTGGTTTAGAATCCTGAATAGTTAGGAAGAGGGAGGAATTTTAAAAAAATTTTAAAATTCTATTTTGAGATTCAAAAATGTAAAGGCTGAGTAGGAAGTACCAGACTGCTTTTCTTTCCATTATACTTACACACTAGAAATATATAAGTATAGTATTGAGTAAATAGGTTTATTGAATACAGCACTATATTCTATTAATGTTAGGAAATCGAAATAATCTGAATGCTTTATACTATTAACATGAACATTTATTTTGTATTTCAGGCAGTTTCTCTTAGTGTTCAGCAGGAGACATCCAACTTGGGCCCTGGATCAGCACCATCCAAATTACATGTTTCACAAATTCCCCCTATGGCAGTTAAAGCTCCCCATCAACTTCCTGTGCAGCCTGAGAAAAGTCGTCCATGTCCACCCTTACAAATTCAGGATTTGAAAGGAACGAATCGAGATCCCCGTCTTAACAGGATGAGCCAACATTCTTCTCATGGAAAAGATCAAAGCCACAGGAAAGAATTCCTAATGAACACATTGAGTCAGCCTGATATTAAGACAAGTAAAACTGTACCCTGTGAAAAACTAAATTCATCCAAGCAAGAAAAAAATAAATCAGGTGAAAAAATAACCAAAAAAGAACTTGACCAATTAGATTGTAAATCTAAATCTAAATCTAAATCACCATCACCTTTGAAAAACAAAGTATCTCACACAAAAGATTTGAAAAGTCAAGAATCTGAAAGTGTGAGATTGTCTGATATGAACAAGAGAGATCCACGATTAAAAAAACATCTTCAGGATAAGACCGATGGTAAAGATGATGATGTAAAAGAGAAGCGAAAAACTGCAGAAAAAAAAGATAAAGATGAGCACATGAAATCATCTGACCACAGACTGATTGGAAGTAGAAATAAAATCATAAATGGCATTGTACAGAAACAGGATACAATCACAGAAGAACCGGAAAAACAGGGGACAAAACCCGGGAGATCGAGTACTAGGAAACGATCAAGATCGAGATCACCCAAGTCTCGATCACCAATCATTCATTCCCCAAAGAGAAGAGATAGGCGGTCACCTAAACGAAGGCAAAGAAGTATGTCTCCAACTTCCACGCCAAAACCTGGGAAGATTCGCCAGTCAGGAATTAAGCAGTCACATATGGAAGAGTTTACACCACTTTGCAGGGAAGAGAGAAATGCTAAGAGAAGTACTAAACAGGATGTTCGAGATCCAAGGCGAATGAAAAAGACTGAAGAAGAACGACCACAAGACACTACAAATCAACATTCTACAAAATTGGGCACTGAACCAAAGGAGAATATAGAAAATTGGCAAAGTTCTAAATCTGCCAAAAGATGGAAATCTGGTTGGGAAGAAAAGAAAAGGTATGATAACATTTTTGATCAAGTACTATAATATTATGCATTTAAAAGACATTGTTAATTTAAAAATTAGAAATGCTTATTAGGTGTTAAAATCTTAACCATTTAGTTCTTAAAACTCTGTGGGCTTGCCCGGGCGTGGTGGCGCACGCTTGTAATCCCTGTGCTTGGGAGGCTGAGACAGGAGGATCACGCAGGTTCGAAGCCAGCCTCAGCTACTTAGTGAGGCTCTCAGCAACTTAGTGAGACCCTGTTTCCAAATAAAATATAAAATGGATCTGGGAGTATAGCCCGGAGGTAGAAAGCCTCTGGGTTCCACCCCCAGTACCACCAAAAAAAAAAAAAAAAAAAAAAAAAAAACTCTGTGGGTTAGACTTCATTATTCCTATTTTACAGAAGTTTAGAGAAAGATTTAGTAATTCATCTAACTAAGGCTGTAGTCCAGGACATGCAATAATCAGAATTTGTATCTGATATTCCTGAATTCTGAAAATTCATATCTGACTGACTTTTATGGTTACATGTATTTATTTTAATCAGATTCTTTTTAAGGGATCCTTAAATATGGTCCTGAGTATTTTTTTAAAAAAACTTTGAAGTAATGTACTGCTTTTATGGTTTCAGCTTACAACAGGGTGATGACCATAGTAAATCTCCTCATCTGAGACATAGGGAGAGCTGGTCAAGCACTAAAGGAATCTTGTCACCTCGAGCCCCAAAGCAGCAACATCGATTAAGTGTAGATGCCAATCTTCAGATACCTAAAGAGTTAACTCTTGCAAGCAAAAGAGAATTACTTCAAAAGGTAGTTACTATGATTAATTTCTTGTAGTCCTTATTCTCTTTTGTACTTCTATAAGTACTTTTCATATTTAAAATACTTAATTTTCTTTTTATCATCCCATGCAGACGAGTGAACGTTTAGCTTCTGGTGAAATTACACAGGATGAGTTCCTTGTTGTTGTGCATCAAATTCGACAGCTATTTCAGTATCAAGAAGGTAAACATAGATGCAGTGTACGGGATAGTCCTACAGAAGAAAATAAAGGTGGATTAAAAAAGAAACCTCTCTTATCTGATGCTGAATTAACCTACTATGAACATAAAGCAAAACTGAAAAGGACACAGGTTCAGCATTCATTTCCAAGACTTGATCTCTTAGATCCTGATATTTTTGACTACCCTTTGACTGATGCCTTGTTGTCTGGAATAGAATGTGAGCCATCCAAAAGTAAACATGCAAGTAGGAATAGTGGAGCACAGTTTGACAGAAAAGAACAATTTAGTGAAAGAGCAAGACGTCTTTCTCCTATATCTGGGAGTCGTACTTATGCTGAGAATCTTTCACCCCATGAGGGCCGGAGAAGACATGACGAGCAAGTCTCTGCTAAAGGTAGAAAAAGTTAAATCAGATTATGCCTATTGAATCTCACAGCAGTGCAGGGAAAATGAACAAGCTAAGTGGGGATGGACTTTATTACTGTTTAGAGTACCTTTTTTTTTTTTTTTTTTTTTTGGTTCGTCTGTTTTGTTAACCTTTTCCCCTCTGGAAGGGAAGGGAGCCAATATTTATGAGGCTAGTTGTATGTCAGGGACTTAACTAGGCTCTTTTTATATACATTTGATGACAAACCAATGCGATATATTATCCCCATTTTACAGATAGGAGACAAAACTAGAGAGGTTAAAAAACTTGCTCTCAAATAATACATTGTCAGAGTGGGGATTTTTTTTTTTTAGCAAATGTTTCCTGAATGTAGAGGGCATCTTGCTGCTTGAAGCTGTCTTTCTCTTCCTTCCCCTCTAATATAGTGAGATAGTTTTTATATCTTTGGATATAAACATTCACATGAATAGAAAAAGAACACTTTAATACAATTTGATGTAAACTTAAATTTTAGTGAATTTTTCTTTTCATTTTAAAAGGTGTACGAGAAGAGCAGAGATCTCCGTTCAATGATCGTTTTCCACTTAAGCGACCTAGATATGAAGATTCAGACAAACCATTTGTAGACAGCCCAGCATCAAGATTTGCTGGCCTTGACACAAACCAGCGACTTACGGCTTTAGCTGAAGACAGACCATTATTTGATGGACCTAGCAGGCCATCGGTAACGAGAGATGGCCCAACCAAGATGATTTTTGAAGGACCTAATAAATTAAGCCCTAGAATTGATGGACCTCCTACACCAGGTTCTCTTCGATTTGATGGGTCACCAGGACAAATGGGGGGAGGAGGCCCTTTGAGATTTGAGGGACCACAAGGTCAGCTAGGAGGTGGGTGCCCTTTGAGATTTGAGGGTCCTCCAGGACCAGTAGGGACCCCTCTGCGATTTGAGGGGCCAATTGGTCAAGCAGGAGGAGGTGGCTTTCGGTTTGAAGGTTCCCCTGGTCTGAGGTTTGAGGGATCCGCAGGTGGTTTGCGATTTGAAGGACCAGGGGCTCAGCCTGTGGGTGGTCTCAGATTTGAAGGACATCGTGGTCAACCCATGGGTGGTTTAAGGTTTGAGGGACCTCATGGTCAGCTTGTGGGTGGTCTTAGATTTGATAATCCCCGAGGTCAGCCTGTAGGCGGACTTAGATTTGAGGGGGGTCATGGTCCATCAGGGGCTGCAATTAGGTTTGATGGACCTCATGGTCAACCAGGAGGTGGGATCAGATTCGAGGGTCCTTTGCTACAGCAAGGTGTTGGAATGAGGTTTGAAGGCCCCCATGGTCAGTCAGTAGGTGGTCTGAGATTTGAAGGACAACATAATCAACTTGGTGGGAACCTTAGGTTTGAGGGTCCACATGGTCAACCAGGGGTTGGAATCAGGTTTGAAGGACCTTTAGTCCAACAAGGAGGTGGAATGAGGTTTGAAGGACCTTCTGTACCAGGAGGTGGTCTCAGAATTGAAGGGCCTCTGGGTCAAGGTGGTCCAAGATTTGAAGGACATGCCTTAAGGTTTGATGGGCAGCCAGGTCAACCATCACTCTTGCCAAGATTTGATGGATTGCATGGTCAGCCAGGTCCTAGATTTGAAAGAACTCCTGGTCAGCCAGGTCCACAGAGGTTTGATGGACCACCTGGACAGCAAGTTCAGCCAAGATTTGATGGCATACCTCAAAGATTTGATGGTCCACAACACCAGCAAGCATCAAGGTTTGATATTCCTCTTGGTCTACAAGGCACACGATTTGACAATCATCCTTCACAAAGGCTTGAATCAGTACCTTTCAATCAGACTGGTCCATACAGTGATCCACCTGGCAGTGCATTTAACGCCCCATCCCAAGGACTACAGTTCCAAAGACATGAACAAATATTTGATTCACCTCAAGGACCAAATTTTAATGGACCACATGGCCCTGGAAACCAGAGTTTCTCAAATCCCCTTAACAGACCTTCTGGACACTATTTTGATGAGAAGAATCTTCAGGGTTCTCATTTTGGAAACTTTGGCAATTTACCTGCTCCATTATCAGTAGGAAATATTCAGACATCGCAACAGGTGAGTCTGTTTTAGTTTTTCTAAACGTTTTAGTGTTTATAGGGTTTGAGAATAGTTTTTAGGGCATAGTTTTTTTTTTTTTTTTTTTTTTTTAATAGATTGGAAAGAATGTGTTTGTGTGTGTGACTAGGGATTGAACCCAGGGGCATTCTACCTTCAAGCTATACTCCAGGATTTTTAATTTATTTTTATTTTTTGTGGTACTGAGGGTGGAACCCAGGGGCTTTTCTACCTAGGGTCTATACTCCCAGACTTATTTTATATTTTATTTTGAAACAAGGTCTCACTAAGTTGCTGAGAGCCTCACTAAGTAGCTGAGGCTGGCTTTGAACCTGTCTGATCCTCTTGTCTCAGCCTTCTAAGCTCTGGGATTACAACTGTGCGCCACCACGCCTGGCCCCTATTTTTTTTTTATTTTTTTGTTGTACTGGGGATTGAACCCAGAGTCATTCTACCTCTGAGCTATACCCTCAAACTTATTTTTTTTATTCTTTATTCTGAAACAGTGTCTCACTAAGTTTCAGAGGGCCTCACAAGGTTGCTAAGGTTGGTCGTCAACCTGCGATCCTCCTATTTTTAGCCTCCCAAGTACTGGGATTACAAGTGTGAGCCACCACACCTGGCTAATCCATTTTAATTTTTATTTTGAAACAAGGTCTGTAGGTTGCTGAGAGTCTAGCCAAGTTTATGAGGCTAGTCTCAAACTTGGGTTCCTCTTTCCTCAGTCTCCTAAGTAGTGAGATTACAGGTGTGTGCCAACAAAATACTGTTTGGAAAGAAGTTCTTGACACACTTCAAAACCTCTCATACTAGGGAAGTTGGATAAGTGTCTTCTGGGGATGAAATTACCCCAAACTGATTTCAGCTCTTTTAATATCTGGAGAAATATCTTAGTTTCTCTCCTTTCTGTATTCTTCCCTTACCTCTCTCTTTACCACAGACACACTATTTTTTGTTGATTTTTTTGGTTTTTGCTTTAAAGGTAGTGTGAAGTATTATACAATTGTGTTTCATAGACCTGCTACATTAGATAACTGTTGAGCCCTGATCTGCTATAAAATAACTATAGTGCTGATTTCTTAGAATTTTGGAGGCCAAAGAACTTCCTTAGTCCGAGTTAAATAATATGAAATTATTCATGCTTTTCCAGTCTATAATTCTCTTTTTCATCTTTTTTTCCTATTTAAACTGTCTTTCCAGTCAGTCTAGTCATAGAAGGTTGCTGGATATTTACTGCCACACCCCTTCCAGATATACCCTAGTTAACTGAAAATACATAGTTGCCAGTTGGTATTTATTCATACTTGCATACATTTTTATTTTTATTTATTTATTTATTTATTTATTTATTTATTTATTTATTTATTTATTTTTTGTGGTACTGGGGTTGGAACCCACGGGCTTTCTACCTCCGGGCTACACTTCCAGACCCATTTTATATTTTATTTGGAAACAGGGTCTCACTAAGTTGCTGAGAGCCTCACCTAAGTAGCTGAGAGCCTCACTAAGTAGCTGAGGCTGGCTTTGAACCTGTGCAATCCTCCTGTCTCAGCCTCCCAAGCGCTGGGATTACAAGCGTGCGCCACCACGCCCAGCTCATACTTTCATACATTTTTAAATGCATATTGAAATAATTTTAAAGTATTGTGTTTATTCACAATTAGTGATTTTTTTCAATCGATACTTGAATGACAACTTTTGTTTGCCTGCTGATGGAACCCAGGTGCATTCTGCTTCTGAGCTACACCCTAGCCCTATTTATTTTGTAACAGGGTCTCACTAAATTGCAGAGGGTGTCACAAAGTAGCAGAGGCTGGCCATGAAACTGCAATCCTATTTCAGCCACCCATGTACTGGGATTATAAGTGTGTGCCACCATGCCCAGCTTAGTATAGTACTTCTTGATTTTTTTTAATAGTACTTATTTTTTTGATATAGGGGGATCAAACCCAGGGCCTTGCACATGCTAGGCAAGTGCTCAATCAATGAGAAATGCCCACATCCCTATCTTATTTTTTAAAAATTTCTTTTGATGCCTTTATGATTTACTTTGTACTGCAGCTGTAACCTTATCCAAAAATGATGGCCAAGTCTGGCATGGTGGCACATATTTTGTTGTCCCAGTACTTGGGAGGCTGAAACAGAAGGATCACAGGTTCATGGCCAGCCCCAGCTACATGAGGTCCTGCACAACCTAATGAGACCCTGTTTCAAAATAAACAATAGCCAGGTGTGGTGGTGCATGCTTGTAATACCAGCATTTGGGAGGCTGAGACTGGAGGATTGTGGTTTGTGGACAGCCTCAGCTACTTAGTGAGGTCCATTGCAACTCAGTGAGACCCTGTTTCAAAATAAAGAATAAATAATAGCTGGGCATGGTGGGACTTTGCAACTCATAAGACCTTGTTTGAAAATAAAGAATAAAAAATAGGGAGCTGGGCATGGTGGCACGTGCTTGTAATCCCTATATTTGGGAAGCTGAGACAGGAGGATCACGGTTCATGGGTAGCCTCAGCTACTGGGGACGGGTTCCATCCCCAGTACCGCAAAAAAAAAAAAAAAAAATAGGGCTGGGGGTGTAGCTCGGAGTTAGAATGCCACTGGGTTTCATCCCCAGTACTGCAACAAAACTAAACAGTAAAATGGAACTGGGTTTGTAACTCAGGTAGAATGCCCTTGGTTCCATTTCCAGTAGTTAAAAAAAAAAAAAGCTAAGCAGAATAATAACTTGGAATTCAGATAATAATGCAAGTTTCAGGCTGAAAATAGTCAATAGATGTGGAGTTCTGGCCACATCTTTGCTAACTAGCCTCTTAAGATTGTGTTTAAGTTATGTTGCTGGATGCCAGTTTTCCTATATGTGAAATAAGGGAAATCTCTCCCAAGGTAAAGTGACTTACATAAGGTTATATGGCTAGTTGGTGGCTACCTCATATTTGCACATATCTTAAACTTTTTAAGGAAGTTTGGACCCATTCTCATTTCCTTATTACTCTCAGAGTGTTAAAGGAAAGGCATTATTTCTGATCATAGAAATTCTAAAAGTGAAGTTACCCAGGCAAGTTACCTTTCTAAATCTTTATTATAAAAGCTAGGTCTACGCCGGGCGTGGTGGCGCACGCTTGTAATCCACGTGCTTGTAATCAAAGCCAGCCTCAGCTATTTAGTGAGGCTCTCAGCAACTTAGTGAGACCCTGTTTCCAAATAAAATGTAAAAAAAGGTCTGGGAGTATAGCCCAGAGGTAGAAAGCCTCTGGGTTCCACTCCCAGTACCACCAAAAAAAGCTAGGTCTTAGGATATCTTTGAATATTTTTATATGGTTAGAATATTAAAATTTTTACAAAATATAGAAAGGATATTCTTAAAATCAAGCTTTATTTTAAAGGTTCTGACTGGTGTTGCTCAGCCAGTAGCATTTGGCCAAGGACAACAATTTTTACCAGTTCATCCCCAAAATCCTGGAGCATTTGTTCAGAATCCTTCAGGTATGTACTATTTAAACTTTTTTTCTTCAAAAGGACAGATTGTTGTTTTGTTGAATTGGTTAACTTTGTCAGTTTTAGAAAAATGACAATTTTGAGAGGGCATATTCAATTTAGAGAAATTTGCTTCAGCTGAGATGTTTTTCTTCTCTAAGTTTGTTTATATTGTTGATGTATATTCATCCTAACCCCATTTACAGCTAGAGATGGTTAGCCTGAACTTGTAGACCTTATAAAAAGGATAAAAAAAAAGCCGGGCATGGTGGTTCATGCTTGTAATCCCAGCATTTGGGAGGCTGAGACCAGAGGATCGTGGTTCGCGGATAGCCTCAGCTACTTAGTGAGGCCCTCCGCAACTTAGTGAGATCCTGTTTCAAAATAAAGAATAAAAAATTGGGTAGGGGGTTTAGCTCGGAGGTCAAATGCCTCTGGGTTCCATCCCCAGACCCACAACACAAAAAAATAATATTAAAAAATAAAAAGGATAAAAAAGAGGGAGGGAAATTTGTTAGCTAGAAACTGGGTTATATGGTAGATGTGTGATATTTACATTAAGATAAAATGAAATAAATGAAAAACCTCAGAAATCTCAATTTGATACTTTTAGTTTGTGTATATGTGTGTATATCCAATAAACATTTATTAAGTGAACACTGTGGACATTGCCTTATAAAATTGGTTCACTCTTATATTTTTATGAGCACTAATTTCTTAGCTGGTCCACTGATAAACATCTTTGTTACTATGGGGTGAGTCATAACTAAAATGGGTACAAAGGCTTTAAAAATGAGTTTCAGTTTTACTGCATGGTAGATGGAAAGTATATAAACTATGGTTATTTGTGACATAACGGTAGTTACTATATTGAGAGCTAGCCCAACAAGACAGTGATACTTGCTTTAATTTTTGAATCATTAAAAATGTTTTCAAAGCCGGGCGTGGTGGTGCATGCTTGTAATTAATCCCTGCGCTTGGGAGGCTGAGACAGGAGGATCGCGCAGGTTCAAAGCCAGCCTCAGCTAGTTAGTGAGGCTCTCAGCAACTTGGTGAGACCCTGTTTCAAAAATAAAATATAAAATAGGGCTGGGAGTATAGCCCGGAGGTAGAAAGCCTCTGGGTTCCACCACAAAAAACCAAAACAAAACAAAACAAAAACTGTTCTCAGAATCATACTTTAGCGGAGCAGTAAATTATTCAGTTTACAAATTTATGGAATTTTCCAAAACTTCTGAATTAGAGAAGTACTAGCCAAATATCTTATTAGTTGTTAAATTGTATTAGCTTGGAAGTCATTTAATTAATAAGAAAACTTTTAATTTCTAGATAAAACTTAGGATGAATTAACATTTTGTATGTTTTTTATTGTCATTTTAATGAAAACGTAAGGAAAAGAGTTTGGGATCTAAAGTTAGAACATCAGTCTTAGAATCACTACTCTTGACACTTCATGGAGGAGGGGAGTGGCATAAGCAAGTATCTTCTCTACTGTTCATCTGTTCATTTTCTTCCTCTGTAAAGAAAAGATAGTATTTGCCTAGAATTTTGTTGTTTAAGAAAATCAAATGAAATTGTATATGTAAAAGTTTTGGGGGAACTTGTATTTTTCTCTAGAATCCAGTTTTTGTTGTTTGTTATGTTGGGGTTAGTGGCATGAGATAGTATGCAAAAACTGAATTTTTTTTTGTGTGTGTGTCTGGGGATGGAACCCAGGGGCATTCAACCTCCGAGCTACACCCCCTGCCCTATTTTTTATTCTTTATTTTGAAACAGGGTCTCACTGAGTTGCAAAGAGCCTATTAAGTAGCTGAGGCAGTCCGTGAACCACAATCCTCCTGTCTCAGCCTCCTAAATGCTGGGATTACAAGCATGCGCCACCACACCTGGCTCAAAAACTGAATTTTCTTCATATATTGATGTACCAAAAAAATGTGTTATCTTCGGTGACAATGCTATACTGTGTGTGTGTATATGTATATATGTGTGTGTATGCATATGTATATATACACAGAAATACAGTGCATACATATATTTTGTTCCCTGAGTTGAGCGTATTGGATGAGATGTTAGAAATACCTCTCCCTAACCAGGCGTAGTGGCACATGCTTGTAATCCCTAGCACTTGGGAGGCTGAGACAGGAGGATTGCGCAGGCTTGAAGCCAGCCTCAGCTGCTTGGTGAGGCTCTCAGCAACTTAGTGAGTCCTTGTTTCCAAATAAAATATAAAAAAATAGGTCTAGGATTGTAGCCCGGGGGTAGAAAGCCCCTGAGTTCCATTGCTAGTACCACACCAAAAAAGAAAAAAGAAAAAAAAAAATCTTTCCCTTTAAGAAATAATTAATTCTTACAGAGGTATGAATGAACAGTATTTAGTGGGCTATCTTCAGCTTCTTTTAAGGTGCCTTTTCTTTTTTCTTTTCTTTTTTTTTTTTTTTTTTTGCGGGTCTGGGGATGGAACCCAGGGGCATTTGACCTCTGAGCTACAGCCCCTGCCATGTTTTTTATTCTTTATTTTGAAACAGGGTCTCACTAAGTTGCGGAGGACATTACTAAGTAGCTGAGGCTGTCTGCGAATCACGATCCTCGGTCTCAGCCTCCCAAATACTGGGATTACAAGCATGCGCCACCACGCCCAGCTATGGTTCATGTTCTTGATCACTTAAACTGGCTGCCTCCAGAAGGAATAACTAATTATTCCTCTTAAAAAACAAATAGCTAATTCTAATGGAATGTAAATGTTTAAACAGTGTGTGAAATGCTATTGTAATTGGTTACTGTTTATATATTAATTCATGCATTTGCACATTTAGTTTGGAGACATTAGTTTATTGTCTATAAGGCATTGTGATAAGTACTGTGTAAAAGACAGTATATAATGGTTAAGTGTAGGAATTATATGTATTTTGGATATGGATTGAATTTTTGCCAGTAAGAGGAACTTTAGTGGTTCAGAACGTTTTTTTACTGGCTGATGCATAATAGTGACATACAATACAGTAATACTGCTTTTATTTTTATTTATTTGTGATGCTGGGGTTTTGAGCATGTTAGGCAGATGCTCTGCCATCATGCTTTTACATCCCCAGCCTCTGTGTGTGTGTGTATAGTGCTGGGGATTGAACCCAAGCACATTCTAGTTCTGAGCTATACCCCCAGCCTTTTTTATTTAATAATAATAATAATAATAATAATAATAATAATAATAATTTTTTGGAGGTGGCTGGGGATTAAAACTGGGGATGTTTTACTTCTGAGCTACATTCCTAGTCTTGCTTTATTTTTATTTTGAAACAGGGTCTTGCTAGGTTGCTGACAGTCTCACTAAGCTATTGAGGCTGATTTTGAACTTGTGATCCTTCTGTCTCAGCTTCTCACCCACTGGGATTATAGATTTGTGCCACCATACCTGGCTCCTTTTTACTTTTATTTTGTAGTACTGGGGATTGAATCCAGGGGAGTTCTACGTCTGAGCCACACACCCCTACCGCTATTTTTAAATTTTTTAGTTTAAAACAGAGTCTCACTAGGTTGCTGAGTGTCTTGTTATGTTGTCAAGGCTGTGTTTGAATTTATGATCCTCCTGTCTCAGCATCCCAAGTATTGGTATTACAAGGGTGCTCTACCACACCTGACTCCTTTTTTTATTTTGAAACAGGTCTGCTAAGTTGCTGACACGTGATCCTCCTGTCTTAGCCTCCCAAGTACTAGGATTACAAGTATGTGCCACCATGCCTAGCCCAGCTTCTGTTTTTATAGCTGAGTTAAAGAATTACAATTATTAAGCCTGGTGTGGTGGTGCTTGCTACTATTCTTAGTACTGGGGGTATTGAGACAGATGGATTGCAGGTTTAAGGACAGTGTCAGCAAGTAGTGAGATTCATCAACCTAGCGAGACCCTATTTCAAAATAAAAATAAAACTGGGCTGAGAGTGTAGATAGGAGGTATAATGCCTCTGGTTTAATCCCCAGTGGCCCCTCCCTCCTCCACAAGCACAATTATTAAGCAAACTAGTGCTTGGCACAATACAGGATTGGATTGAGTTTGAGGAGATTGTTAATGCTTGTCTCATATTCAAATTATTGAAGTTGTAATAAGCCTGACACTATTTAGCAATAGCCTCGGTTGCTTTGCAAGGATAATAATTCAGCAAAGGTCAGAGGGGCAAGTATATTTTAAACTGCATGGCTCAGCCTCTTGCATTAATTCCTCTGGATAGTCATGTTAGAGAACAGTTTGCTTTTGTTTTTGTTTTTTTCCCTGGAAATTTGTGCTAAGTGATTTTGTGTGTGTGTGTGTGTGTGTGTGTGTGTGTGTGTGTGTGTGTGTGTGTGTGTGTATGTATGTATGTATGTATGTATGTGTTAAGGGGGATGGATCCCAGGGGCATTCTACCCCCAGCCCTATTTTGATTTTATTTAGAAATGGGGTCTAGCTAAGTTGCTCTGAGCCTCACTTACTGAGGCTGGCTTTTGAACCTGCAATTCTCCTGTCTCAGTCTCCCAAGTACTAGGATTAGAGCCATGCACTATCACAACCAGATTAAGAGATTTTATACTACTTCACCTATACAGAACTACTTCCAGTGTGGTTATAGGCATAGTACTGCATTGCATAGGAGAAGGAAGCATGAGGCTTTCTGCCTTTCTTTGGCATGAATTTATTAGAAGGTAATACTACTTTTTAAAAATATCACATATACTGTTAATTTTCAATATTCTCGAATATTTTTTCAAGTGTTTTGTTGACCTAAGTGAAATGCAGTAACTTAAGGAGCTCTTGCAATTATTAAATCCATCATTAATATGTTGTCAAATTTATTGTTGATATCTTGAAAACATTGAAAGATGCTTAATGTAATAGGCAACTTTAAGTTCTACTTTCATTTTAAGAATTACTATTTTTTTAAAGGAGCTCTTCCTAAGGCATATCCTGATAATCATCTGAGTCAGGTGGATGTAAACGAATTGTTTTCAAAACTGCTAAAAACAGGAATTCTCAAATTGTCACAGCCTGATTCAGCTACAACACGTAAGTATAGTTTTATACTTCATGTACACAAAGCTTCATTTAATTAAGGATGCAGTATGTGATATAATGATACAAGTTGTGATAAATGTCCTTTTTTAAAATTAGTACCTTTTTTGGGGGGGCACTGGGGTTTGAACCCAGAGGCATTCTACCTTCAAGCTATACCCTAGTTTTTTTTTATTCTTTGTTTTGAAACAGGATCTCACAAAATTGCAGAGGGCCTTACTAACTAGCCAAGGGCTGGCTGTGAACCGGAGATCCTCCTCTTTCAGCTTCCCAAGTACTGGGATTACAAGCATGTGCCACCACGCCTGGCCAGAATTTCTTTTTACTCTGTTGGCTTTACAAATCTTTTGTTTTTTAAGGTACTGGGAATTGAACCTAGAGGTGCTCTACCACTAAGCTACACCCTATTTATCCACCTATTTATTTATTTTGAGTCAGGGTCTCTCTGAGTTGTTCAGGCTGGCCTTGAACATGCAGTCTCCTGCCTTCACCCCCTGAGTAGCTGGGATTATAGGCATGCACCACTGTGGCTGGCTCTCCTTTTATTTTTTTGAAAAGCACATATAACTGGCTTATGAAAGCCTTTAAAAGTTTCTAAGATTACACTATTACTTGTATGGTGGACATATTGTTCCATTAACTCTATTCCTGTAAATGTCATAGACTTTTTATTAGTTATTCTACATTAATTTAGCTTTTGGAAAAAAATTTTAAATTGAAGAAATAAAATTTCAAGAATTGACATTAGGTTCCTTGGCCATGAAACTTATGATGAGAAGCACTGAATAGACTAGGTGGGTTTCTCTATATGTTTATAACATTGTAATGTTCCTTTATAAAGAACATACAGAGAATAGTATTGAAAAATTTGTATCTCTTTTCTCCATTTAAGAAGTAAATGAAGTTGCTGCTCAACCTCCTCCAGAAGAGGAAGAAGATCAAAATGAAGATCAAGATGTTCCAGATCTTACTAATTTTACAATTGAAGAATTGAAACAGTATGTAATCTTATTTTAAGAGATAATGGCATTATTATTATTAGGGCTATTTCATTTATCCTTTTCCCCTGTTCTAAAATTTAGAAAGGTTTTTTTTTTTTTTTTTTTTTTTTTGTGGGTCTGGGGATGGAACCCAGGGGCATTCAATCTCTGAGCTACACCCCCGGCCCTATTTTGTATTATTTATTTTAAAACAGGGTCTCAACTAAGTTGCGGAGGGCCCCACTAAGTAGCTGAGGCTGTCTGTGAACCATCATCCTCTGGTCTCAGCCTCCTGAATGCTGGGATTACAAGTGTGTACCACCACGCCCGGCTTTAGAAAGCTTTGTTTTTGTGGTAATGGGGATTGAACCCATGGTTGGTCTACATATGAGCTGAATCTCCCCCTCTATTTTATTTTTATTTTTTATTTTTGGTGGAACTGGGGATGGAACCCTTCTACTTCCGGGCTACACTCCCAGACCAATTTTATATTTTTTATTTGGAAACAGGGTCTCTTAAACCAGAGAGGCTGGCTTTGAACCTGCGAGAGCTTCCTTTCTCCGCCTCCCAAGCGCCGGGATTACAGGCGTGCGCCACCATGCCTGGCTCTATTTTATTTTTAAACAGTCTTGCTAAGTTGAACATAAGATCCTCCTGTCTAAGCCTTCCAAGCACTATGAGCCAATATAGCTGGTCTTTAGAAAGCCTATATTTAAAACCTTGTTTAAAATTAGTTAATTATTGTGGTACTGGGGATTGAACCCAGGAGCATTCTACCTCTGAACTACACCCCTAGCCCTATTTTTCATTATTTTGAAACAAGGTCTCACTAAGTTGTGAAAAACCTAAGTACCTGAGGCAGGCTGTGAACTGTGATTCTCTTTTCTTACTGAGATTACAAGTGTGAGCCACCATGCTGAGATTATGAAAATCTTTTTATTTTCTAAGTCATGTTATTTTCATTGTAGAAACTTGAATAACCTTCAGTATCAACAGGTTTGCAGATCTGTGGATTCAACCAATAGTGGATTGGAAAAAAAACGAAAGATGTTACTGAATATATTCAGACTTTTTTCATGTTATTATTTACTAAAAATATATATAGTGATTTACATAGCATTTACTTTATATTAGATATAAGTAATCAAGAGGGAGGATATATAGATTATTAACATAAATTCAGCACCATTTTATATAAAGGACTTGAGTGTTAGCAAATTTTTGTATCCATGGGAAATCTGAAAGCAATTCTCTGATGATTATTAACATTTGGTGCATTTTTTTTTTAATGGTACTAAGGAACTCAGAGGCATTCTACCCCTGGGTTATAACCTCAGCCCTTTTACTTTTATTATTATTGTTGTTGGTTTTTATTTTTTTTGCAGTACTGGGGATTGAACCCAGGGGCAGTCTACCTCTGAGCTATACCCCCAGTCCTATTTTTAATTCTTTATTTTGAAACAGGGTCTCATTAAATTGTGGAGGGTCTCCCTAGATAGCCGAGGCTAGCTGCAAACCTTCGATCTTTGTGTGTCAGCCTCCCAAGTACTGGGATTACAAGAGTGTGCAACGATCGCCGGGTGTGGTGGCTCACGCTTGTAATAACCGCGCTTGGGAGGCGGAGACAGGAGGATCGTGCAGGTTGGAAGCCAGCCTTGCTGGCTTAAGAGACCCTGTTTCCAAATAAAAATATAAAAAATAGGTGTCTGGGAGTGTAGCCCGGAGGTATAAGGGTTTCTAGGAACCCCAGTACCACCAAAAAAAAAAAAAAAAAAAAAAAGTGTGCAACCATTGCCTTTTTATTTATTTATTTTTAAACAAGAGTCTAATTTGCTGAAAGTCTTAAGTTGCTTAGGTTGACCTGAAACCTGCTCTTCTCCTTTCTCAGCCTCCCAAGTACTGGGATTACAAGCGTGCAGCCCCACACCAGCTAGGTAGCTCTTTTATTGTCCTATCAATCCCCCTCATGAGTTATGAAACTTTTTTTTTCTGTACTGGGGATGGAACCCAGGGGCATTCTACCTCAGCTATACCCCCAGCCTTATTTTTTATTCTTATTTTGAAACAGGGTCTTACTGAGTTGCAAAGGGCCTCACTAAGTAGTAGTTGAGGCTGGCTGCAACCACGATCCTCCTGTCTCAGCCTCCCAAATGCTGGGATTACAAGCATGCGCCACTGCTCCCGGCTACAGAACTATTTTTAATTAAATCTTTTTTTCTTTTTGTCTTACTGGGGGTTGAACCCAGGGGCATTCTACTTCTGAGCAATGCCCCTAACTCTATTTTTTATTCTTTTTGGAAACAGGGTCTTGCTAGGTTGATGAGAGTCTTACTACTTGCTGAGACTGTCCTTGAACCTGCAGAATCCTCTTGTCTCAGCCCCCTAAAGTCTTTATTCAGTATTAATATTATGACTCAAGTATTTGTTTCCTGAGATGGAAAATTTTCAGTGTTTTATATTTTGCCCTCTTTTTTTGAGTTAATAACTATCTTGTTTATTTATTTACTTGTTCTGTATATCTATTTCTTTTCAAACAGGGGCCCTCGAATTTTAAAAATGGATTATTGCTGACCAGTTTCTCATTGACCTTCTTTTCTTTTTTGTTGTACTATTATTTCTTTTGTACCTTTTGTTTTTTTTTTATTGTAGTTTAAACAGGGTTGTAGCAGTTGGATTATTCAGAATTCCAAAGACCTAGAGAGGTGAAATCTTAATTGTTCTGCCATATTTACCTTGATATTGACTCCAAGCTAAGAACAGGCTGTTATTAAGAAAGACAAGATCGCAAGTTCTTACCTTGTTAGCTTAGCATAGTATCACTCCATTTTTGACCAAAAGGAAAAAAGTAACTGGGACAAGCCTATCAATAAGAAAGTAGGCCCTGTGTTTCACAGTTGCGCAGAGTTGAAGAGGATGAATGACAAATACACCGATCTTTGGGTATTAACTATTTTGGCCAGCTCTTGATTTCACTCATATTAATAAATGGAAAACGGATGTATTTGTAATTGATTTTTTTTTGCATTTGAGTTGAGTTATGTTATCAAAACTAAAGATTCTTTTTCTTTTTTCAAAATAGACGTTATGACAGTGTTATAAACCGACTATACACTGGTATTCAATGTTACTCTTGTGGAATGAGGTTTACAACATCACAGACAGATGTATATGCCGATCACTTGGATTGGCACTATCGGCAAAATAGAACTGAGAAAGATGTTAGCAGAAAAGTTACTCATAGACGTTGGTACTACAGTTTAACAGTAAGTAATTCATATGCTTCTGAACTCTTAAGCTTTAGTTATATCATTTTAAAAGTATATTAGTTTAAATAATGACAGCTAATTTTTGGATTATCTGAATGAAATATAATACTTAGAACATAAACAGTCTTTAAAGTAATTTTGAAGACTTCCTTTTTTTCCCTTGTGGTAGTGGGGTTGGAACCCAGGGCCTTCTACCTCCATGCTACACCTCCAGAACTATTTTATATTTTATTTGGAAACAAGGTCTCACTAAGTTGCTAAGGCTGGCTTTGAACCTGCGATCCTCCTGTCTCAGCCTCCCGAACACTGGGATTACAAGTGTGCACCACCACACCCAGCTGGAAGACTGTTTTTTTTTTTTTTTTTTTGTACATTAGAATAGTATAGACTTGTTCTAGTTTTAAAATTCAAAGGTTCAATTATTGAGTTTTTTGTAAAAAATTGTACATGAGCTGGGCATGGTGGCGCATGCTTGTAATCCCAGCATTTGAGAGGCTGAGACCAGAGGATTGAGGTTCAAGGACAGCTGCAGCTACTTAGGCCCTTTGCAACTCAGTGAGACCCTGTTTCAAAATAAAGATTAAAAAATAGGGCTGGGGGTGTAGCTCGGAGGTAGAATGCCCCTGGGTTACATCCCCAGTACCGGGAAAAAAAATTGTACATGATGTTTATCTTGTTTACATTAGTTATAACTCTAGAGTTAATGGAAAATTAAGGTATTTTTCTTTTACTTTGTGGTGCTGGGGATTGAACCCAAGGCAACTGTGAATGTTAGGCAAGTGTTCTACCACTGAGCTACATCCCCAGTGCAACATTAAGATTTTAGTTAATCAGGTTTTGCATATTATTCAGTTGTTAAAAGGCTTAAAGAGAAAGTATAATTTAAAATATAGAGCTAGGCCATGGTGGCACATGCTTGCCATCCCAGTGCTTGGGAGGCTGAGACAGGAGAATTGCACAGGTTCGAAGGCAGCTTCAGCTACTTAGTGAGGCTCTCAGCAGCTTAGTGAGACCCTATTTCCAAATAAAGTATAAAACAGGTCTGGGAGTTAAGCCTGGAGGTATAAAAGCCCCTGGGTTCCACCCCCAGTATCCCCCCCCCACCCCCCCCCACACACACAAGGTTAAAAACAAGTGAAAATACTCATTTTTAAATCAACTCCTTTTTTAAGGACTGGATAGAATTTGAGGAAATAGCTGATCTGGAAGAACGTGCAAAAAGCCAGTTTTTTGAAAAGGTACATGAAGAAGTCGTGCTCAAAACTCAGGAGGCTGCTAAAGAAAAGGAATTTCAAAGTGTACCTGCTGGACCAGCTGGAGCAGTTGAGGTAGGAGAACAGTATTTTAATTTCTGCCTCTGGGAGTGTTTCTTACTTTCTTTAAGCAAATAATAATAAATCTGTCACTTTAATCATATCCCTTAATGATTTCAAGATTTCTTATAAGCTCTACCCTTCAGTTTTACTCTTATAATCTTGCTTTGTTTTATAAACATTAGATAGATAAAATAGTAGTTAGATAAAATCAGTGACATGTTAACCATTTTTCTGGAAGATTGCCAGTATCCTTAAGACTTTATTTGAATTTGCATTATATATTGAACATATTTAAACTCTTAGAGTATACTTAAATTTTTTTTTTTTTTTTCCTGTGGGTCTGGGAATGGAACCCAGGAGCATTCAACCACCGAGCTACACTCCCTGCCCTATTTTTTTATTCATTAATTTGAAACTGGGTCTCACTGAGTTGCAGAGAGCCTCACTAAGTAGCTGAGGCTGTCCGTGAACCGCAATCCTCCGATCTCAGCCTCCCGAATGCTGGGATTACAAGCATGCGCCACCATGCCTGGCTACGTAAATTTCTTAAAACTTAAGATGTTTATGTATTATTTTAATGAAATTAAATGTGTTCAGTTATGTTTCATTTTATAATAATTTTATTTTAGAGTTGTGAAATCTGTCAGGAACAGTTTGAACAATACTGGGATGAAGAAGAGGAGGAATGGCACTTAAAAAATGCTATTAGAGTGGATGGAAAGGTAATGTTCAGTTCTTTATAAGAAACTTATATTTTCTGTTGGGGTAGCTCTCTGAAAGAAAATCATTTTGGTTTTGGTCAGTAGGAAAGATATTAGACTTTAGAGTCAGAGTATTGAGGAATCTTAGGAATCATCTGGCTCTATACAGGTAGCATAATTAATGCTAGACTCAGAGTTAGGTCTTCTTAGTCTAGTTAGTTATTTTTCTGCCTAACCACACAATTTTGGTTCTGAATTTATAATTAATCATCAAACTGTTACTGGCTTAGAAACAAACCATGTTATGCTAAGTACTCTAATTTATATAAGGCAATTTAAAGAGGCATCAGTTTTACTCCCTAAGGGCAGGATAAAAATTTGGTGTTATTCATTTTTGTGACTAAATGATTTTTATCACTTTTACAAAAAACATTTTCTTTTGGTTTGTTTTAAAAGAAAAATCATCTTAAAATAGCTAGTTAGAAATGAATATGCATGTAAATATTTGCTTTTTTTTACTTCAGATTTATCATCCATCATGTTATGAAGATTATCAAAATGTAAGTTCTTTTTGGTTACTGCATTTGTTCTTTTACATTAATAAATTTTACTTTGTTTTTTTGCATCCGAATATTGATTTTAATTGTATTACTATATTGAGCTATTTTGTGTGTTGATGTAGCAGTTATATCTTTTATTAGACCACAAAGCCCAAAGAAAAATGGAAAACTGAAGATAAGATGGGTCATGATGGGAATAGTTTTCTAGGGCTAAGGGAAGCATTTACTTTTTTTTTCTTACTCCTCTTAGCCATCTAATATAGGGCTACTTTTTATTTTTCATTTATTGCCTTTTGGTACTGGGGATTGAATCCAGGGGCATTCTACCTCTGAGCTATACCTCCAACCCTTCTTAATTTTTTTTTTTTTTTTTTTTTTGTGGTACTGGGGGTGGAACCTAGGGGCTTTTCTACCTCTGGGGTATACTCCCAGACCTATTTTTATACTTGGAAACAGGGTCTAAGTTGCTGAGAGCCTCACTAAGTAGTTTTGAGGTTGGCTTCGAACCTGTGTGATCCTCTTGTCTCTGCCTCCCAAGCATGGGGATTACAAGCGTGTGCTACCACGCCGGCCCTTTTTAAAATTTTGAATCAGGGTGTTAAGTTGCTGAAGCTTTCCTTAACCTCCAATATCCTGTCTCAGCCTTACAAATGCTGGGATTACCATATGTGCCACCACATCCAGCTCTATAGGATACCTTTTATTTTTAATTAATTTTTTGTGGCACTGGAATTGAATCCAGAAGCATTCTACTTTGAGCTACACCCTCAGCCCTATTTTATTTATTTGGAAATGGGATCTTGCTAGTTTGATGAGTCTCACTGCTTGCTGAGGCTGTCCTGAAGCCTGTGATCCTCCTGTCTCAGTCTCTTTAAGTACTGGGATTATAGGCGGGCAGCACCACATCCACCTTTAGGGATACATATAAAGTTTGAAAAAAGTTGGGTGTGGTGGCTTATGCCTATAATCCAGTACTTGTGAGGCCAGGACAGGAGGATCACAGACTCAAGACTAGCCTCAGCAATTTAGCAAAGCCCTCCACACCTGTTTCAGAATAAAAAATAAAATAGGGCTTGGAGGTGTAGCTCAGAATTCTTCTGCATTCAATTCTGAGTTCCCTCCTCCCACACATACACAATAAAACAAAAGCAAAAACACTAAAAAGGGCTGGGGTGTAGCTAGAAGTAGAATGACTTTGGGTTCAAGCCTCAGTACCAAAAAACAAAGCAAACACTGAAAGACATAGCCTGGTGTGGTGGCGCATGCTTGTAATCCCAGTACTTGGGAATCGGAGACAGGAGGATCTAGGTTTCCGGTCAGCCTCAGCTGAGACCCTCTGCAACTTAGTGAGACCCTGTTTCAAAAATAAAGAATAAAACATCATGCTGTGGGGTTGTAGCTTGGAGGTATAATGCTCCTGGGTTCAATTTCCAACACCATCAAAAAAACAAAATAAAAAAGGAAGACAACAGTATGGTGTGGCCTTAAAAGTTCAAATGGTTATATTTTTTAGTTTAACCACTTGTTAACCGAAGTCCACTTTGACTGTGGGTTTGAGAGGTATTTCTTTCTTTCTTTTTTTTTTTTTTTTGGTGGTACTGAGGTTCCTGGAAACCCTTCTATTTCCGGGCTACACTCCCAGACCTATTTCATACTTTTTTATTTGGAAACAGGATCTCCTAAGCCAGCACAGCTGGCTGGCTTCGAACTTGCTTGGCTTGAGAGGCATTTCTGAAGATATATTTAGGTCACCAAGATTAGTTGCCTAGGATTTGATGATTTGTGGGGATCTAAAAGATCCTCAGATGATAATATGCCTTCTATAATCCTATCTTCTTGGGAGTCTGAAGCAAGAGGATTTTGACTTTGAGGCCAGTCTAGAAAACTTCGAGAGCCTGTCTCAAACAAAAACAAACCCCTCCTACCCCCCCTCCCTCCAAAGGGACAGCAATCCTCCAAGTATTTGAAATTGAAGTAATCCCCCAAATCCCAGAATATTTATTTGGGTTACTGTCTGTGTAGGGGATAAATATAGAACCATGTCCAATCAGTCTTTTGTTTTTTGCTGAGCATATATTAAATATTCAGTGTGAAGCCGGGTATGGTGGCGCATGCTTATAATCCCAGTACTTGCGAGGCTGACAGAGGAGGATCATGCAGGTTTGGAGCCAGTCTCAGCTAGTTAGTGAGGCTCTCAGCAACTTAGTGAGACCCTGTTTTCAGATAAAATATAATATAGGTTGTGAGTATAGCCTGGAGGTAGAAGGCTTCTGGGTTCCACCTCTAGTACCACACACAAAAATATTCAATGTGCATTTTAGTGTTTGGCTGCCTTTGTGGCATATCATTGGATGGAAGCATTTTATGGTTGGATTTGATGTTTCTTTGTCCTGTACAAATTGTAAAACTACATGTCATTTAATGTGTAATTTTGAACTTTCAACAATACTTAAGGACTCTTCATTTTGCAGACATCTTCATTTGATTGTACACCATCTCCCAGCAAGACACCAGTTGAAAATCCTTTGAACATTATGTTGAACATTGTCAAAAACGAATTGCAGGAACCCTGTGAAAGTCCCAAAGTGAAGGAAGAACGAATTGATACTCCACCAGCTTGTACAGAGGAAAGCATAGCAACACCCACTGAAATTAAAACAGAAAATGATACAATTGAGTCAGTTTAAATAAAATGAGAAAGGTATGGTTTTCTTTTTTAAAAAAGCTGCTGTTGGATCTAGAAGGTGAAGAATTTTTTATGTATATATAGACATATATCTATATAAATTGTCTAGCTGAGGCAGGGCCTTCGGCTTTAATTTGGTTAATAAATACATTTTAGTATTTGCATTTCCTACTGCCTGCACAGTTTCAGGTGCTTGTTGTGTGAAAGTTCTGTAGATGTGTGCAAATTTAACAAAATGAAATTGTATGTGTAAAAAATGTACGATTTTCACTTGTGAAACTGTAAATTATAAATAAAAATATTTTTGCTATACATGGAGTGTAATATTTATGCACACCATCAAATAAAGACAGCGTTTCTGTACTTTTTATTGGGTAAAAATGTAACTGAATGGCAACCTCAATATAAGATTTTTTTTCCTAATAGCTTCCCATGATTAAAGCAGCAAAGTCTGAAGTTAGTTTTAGCCTTCAAAAGGGGACTTAGAGCACTGCAGGACTTTTCTCAAATAGAAAAGCAAGATTTGAAAAAAAAGTTTTAAAAACAATAAGACATTTTTGCATACATACATATATAGATATGTATCTAACTAGAGAACCATCCAGATGTCCAATCTTGGAAAGTATCTAATGATGCAACTTTTATTCTTGAACTTGGACACTGGTGCCATCAAGCAATTAACAAAGATATTTAAGTACTAAAGGTGATTTTTTTCTAAAGATATTTTTCAAATTGTCAATTTATTGCAGATGAACATATTTCTATTTTAAGTTACAGGGGAATCTGTAAGACTGTTCATTTGAAACATGGTTAACCTTTTTCCTTTGTTGGTTTTGATTGAAATAGATGGATACCATGAGATGTTAATATTCATACATGTAATAAATAGAATGATGAAGAAACTTCCACTTTGTATTTCTTTATTTTGTGAATTGCTTTGGAATGTGCTTTCTTTTTTCTTAGTTTTAAAGGAAAAACAAGTGTGGTTCCTGCTATGAGCCAAGTACTCTGGGATATAAGATGACTCTCTGCCATTTACTAGAGATAGGTATATAAAATAAAGTAAGTTTATTAGACACTTCCTGTGTAGTGGGCACTTCTAGAAGACTTCCTACATGTATTTTCTCTGGCACCCATGCTACATAATAGATGGTATTCCCAGTTTACAGATGAAAATTTAGCTACTAACTTAAAATGTTATATAAGAATTTGAACCTGGTTTTGTCTTTTCCCACTATTTCTACAATTTACAAAGATAAAAGACTCCCCAAGATAATGCTAAGATAGAATTAGGCATACCAAACTACCAGGTGGGTTAAGGAATGTTTTACAAAGCTGGTAACATTTGAGTTTTGGGGACAGCTGGGAATGCAATCCATATTGATAAAGAGAGCTTTGGAGAATTAACGGCAAATGTGAATGCTTAAAATAGCTCAAGTGATTTCAGAATTGATCTTAATATGGCTTAAACTCAGTAATTTTGAATAGATTATGAACTAACTTTCTTGGTCATGCTAAGGAGTCTGTATTAGAGATGATCAGGGCAATCATGAGACTTTTTAAACAGAGGTGATAACTCTGCATCCAAGAGTCAAATGAATAAAAATTTAAAGAGATTTATCAAATACTGCAGGGAAGTCCAGAAAAATAAAAAAATCCTAAGTATCCACTAGATTGAGACTCAGATACCTTATGTGACAGTTGAACGTGACTATATATGAAGACTGTCATGGAATAATTGTTAATGAACCAAAAAATGCAGGCAAAATTTCCTGTTGTACATTTTTCTCCAGAGATCACTCATACCTTTAATCAAATGCTTGAAAGAATGGGATGTTGAAAAGGGAGGTGGCCTTCTAACCTAGAAGTGTACCAAAATGTTCAAGAGGGAAGACGGCCAAGGGCAATTACTGAGGGAACAGAAGGGAGTGGCTTGGATGGGAAGGTGAATAAGAAGTGCTAGTGAAAGAAGGCAAGAAAATTAAAACAAAAACTGGCAATGGAAAAAACCTAAAACTTTGAAGGGTTAGTCAACAAAGTTAAGTAATGAAAATATGCTTAAGATTGAGAAATATTCTCTGGCGCCACGTCCACATACATCAATAGATAGTGTAGATGGGAGGTAAAAAATAGTGCTACTTTCATGAAATACAACTTCAGAAATTAAAGGGGCTTGGTAGACATGGATTCAAGATAGAAATGGTTGATACTTCCAGTCTCAGAGCTGGAATAAAATGGTATAAACAGGAGGGATTAGCTTTGGCTTGGAGGAGGAACAGTGCTTTTTCTGAAATAGTCCCGAGAGTTTAATTTCTATCTTCTTTGAGGTAGGAAGCCAGATGTATAGTGATCTAGATCTGCCCCCAGTTTGGCTGTTCATGAAAATTACAAATAGTGAAGATGAAGACTATCTCTGGAGAGTTATCATTTAGTTAGTCTTATTCAGGGGCATCTCCAATATTTAAGAAGTTCCACACCACATTAATAAAGTTACCAATCTGGAAGATGGAAAAGTAGTAGCCAGCACAGCACTAGTAGCTAGAACTAGCAACCAACACTGGAAAGTGCAGCAAGGAAAGCTAAAAGAAACCTCAGAGAAGATGGAACCTTTGGAACTAAGAGCTGAAGATTGTGAGAATAAAAGGAATATGTGTAAGTTCAAAACTATAGATTTCATAAAGTTTTTGCCTAAAATGTCCTGGTCTTTAAGGAATTTTCCTACTCAAAACTTACAACTTTGATGATCTGGAAAATACAAGCAATGTCACTGTGAAATACAAGCTTTGAGAAGAAACATATAGCCTTGTTTGTATTAAAAATAATTCCTGACCCAGGTATGGTGATGCATACCTGTAACCCCAGTACTTGGGAGGCTGAGACAGGAGGACTGCAGGTCTGAAAATAACTTTAGCAACATAGCGAGATTCTTAGCAACCTAGTGAGACACTTTCAAAATAAAAATTTTAAAAAGCCAGGTGTGGTGGAGCATGCCTCTAATTCCAATACTTAGAAGGGTGAGACAGTAGGATTGCAGGATCCAAGATAGCCTCAGCAAGCAGTGAGACTATCATCATCCTAGAGAGACTGCTTCAACATAAAAAATAAGGCTGGGGGTATAGCTTGGAGGTACAATGACCCTGGGTTCAATCCCCAGTAGAGAGAGAGCGCGCACACACACACACACACACACACACACACACACACACACACACACACACACACAGTTTAACCTAAAACAGAATTTTATATTCGAGTTAGGTTTTTTGGCTGACTGGCCCTATAGACTATTTAGCTCCAAATAACAACTTTAAAGTAGGTTTGTAAAAAAATATTCAGGAAAATATAAGGAGGCATCTTAACCGGTTATGCCTGCGAGTGGAAGGATGTAGCCTGACTTGTAAACAAGGTAGGAATGGAAAATCAAGGGAGGACTGAACTTCAGTCAGCTCTTTTAGATAATGGCCATTTTTTTAAGGAGGTGGGTGAGACTTAAGTTAAATATGAACCAAAAAATTTCCAAGGACTTAGGATGCTGTGGCTGGAGGATGACAAGTTTGAAGCTAACCTGGGCAACTCAAAAAGGGCTGGGGATTTAGTTCAGTGGTAGAACACCCCTGGGTTCAATCCCCAGTGTTTTATCAAAAGGAAAAAAAAAAAAAAAGAAAGAAAGAAAAAAATAAAAAGTACCCTTAAGGGTACTCTAAAGAGATAGATGCCTGGGAGGAAAGAGTGGAGGGTACAAGGCCAGAGAGAGAGACAGGGTGGTGTCCTGTAGCTTGTGCACTTGTAGTTTTGTAGTTCCAAGGTACTCAGGAAAGGGTGAGACAGAAAAATTGCTTGACCCAAGAGTTTGAGGCAATAGGCAAAACTCTTATGAGGGGAAAAAAAAATCTTAGTATATTAGCAAAAGGAATAGAAGTGGTTATCCAAATCCACTTAACTTTTGGGCCTAAAGCTGGCCCTGCTCAGCCTCTGAAACTAGATACCAAGAGCTGATTTGTGGAAGACTAGGGGCACAACATATTTTATTCCTTCACTTTGGGCAAACTGGCATGAAGGTGGGGGGACAAGCTTTTTTTCTTTCAGTGCTGGAGATCGAACCCAGGGACATTCTACCTCTGAGCTACACACCTAGCCTTATTTTTTATTCTTTATTTTGAAGTAGGGACTCATTAAGTTGCAGAGGGCCTCACTAAGTAGCTGAGGCTGGCTGTGAACCTGCAATCCTTCTGTCTCAGTCTCGCAGGTACTGGGATCACAAACATGCACCACCATACCTGGCTGCAATTTTACTAATTGGAATTTTACAATTATATTTTAAAATATCTCCTATTCTCTGGGATGCGGGATGTCTACTCCAGCATGATTTAGAAACCTGTTTCAACTGAGAAACTTCCTTTAGTGAAGTCACTTACCTTGAAGTCCTGTGCAATCCGGTTTTTACATCTTGGCAGTCTTACTAAAATTGGTCTCCTAAGTACAATAGTGATTTTTTTTTTTTCGTGGTACTGGGAACGGAACCGAGGAGCATTCTACTTCCAAGTGACACTCCCAGCCTATCTTTTATTCTTTATTTTGAAACAAGGTCTCGCTGAGTTGCAGGGGCCTCACTAAGTACCTGAGGCTGGCTGTGAACTGTGATCCTCCTGTCTCAGCCTCTCAAATGCTGGGATTACAAGCATGTGACACCACACCTGGCTTATCAATGCTTTTTTGTGGGTACCAGGGATTGAACCCAGGGGCATTCTACTTAGAGCTATACCTCCAACCCTATTTTTTATTGTTCATTTTGAAATAGGGCCTAAGTAGTGGAGGCTGATGGAGAACCTATGATCTTATCTCAGCCTCCCAATTACTGGGATTACAAGTATGTCACACCACACCTGGCTTCTATATCAATTTTTTTTAAACTAAATCCAGAGTGCTTCTTCTTAGCTTTTTAATCTCTTCTAGCTCATGACTTCTTAAAAGTATCTTCTTTGCTTTATGTGAGAATGTTTTCCTTTTTTCCATGATTAAAAAATGATTAAAATCTTTTTTTAAAATAAGAAACACAAATATAAAAAAATGAAGTTTCCTTTCACTACCTCTCTTTACTTACCCTGTAATTACTGTATTAACCTGGAATAAGTCCTTTCCAGACTTATGATTCTTTTACAATATAATTTTTAAAAATTAATCATATTTTTTGACTTTTCATTATCTTAAAATTCTTCCCATGATGATTAATGCCTATAGATTTGCATTTCTACTACTATGTAATATTTTGTATATTTATTTATTTAGGTACTGAGGAATGAACTCAGACATTATACTTCTAAACTATAACCTGAACTTTTATTTTCTATTTTGTTTTCAGTGGTATCAGGGATTGAACAGTTCACATCTGGTATTCAGTCTTCTTCATATCTGTAATATGTTCCCTATATTTTCAATATTTATTTCTCCTTTCCTCAGATTTTCAAAATGTTTATTGTACTTTTCAAATATATTGGGTATTATTGCTTAACTTTACTATTTTATTAATTTTTATTTTTATTTTATGTTCATTTTAGGAGCTTTTACTTTATTTGCTTCTCTGTTACTTATTTGTTTCCTTTTCTGATCCTTATGGCCATGTATATATCCTGTGTGTGTGTGTGTGTGTGTGTGTTACTCAGGATTGAGCCCAGGGTCATTCTATCTCCAAGTTACACTACCAGCCCAGCCCTATTTTATTTTTATTTTTACTTTGAAACAGAGTTTTGATAGGCTGATGAGCCTCACTACTTGCTGAGGCTGTTCGGGAACCTGTAATCCTGTCTCAGCCTCCCAAGTAGTGGGATTACAAACATTTGCCATTTATTACACATGGCTACTGTCATGTATATATCCTTTAAGGATTTTTCATTTGCTGCCTCATTTCCTGTGAGTTTATCCACTATATATAGCATAGCCAAAAATAAAACATTAATATTATTATAATAAGTGGGCAATAACTATTATTTTGCAGTCAGTCATAGTAGGTTCCAATTCATCAATTCCTACTTATGTGATCTTGGTCAATCTGAACTTTTTCTTCATCTGTAAGAATAAAAATAACAATGTTTAATTAGAAACTGGCCCACATTTATAACCCAGTAAATATGTTAAGACTAAAAGCCCAAGTCCTTCCACTTGTAAAAATGAGATCGAAATAACCCCAGATTCCCTTCCAACAGTGAAAAACCAAGAGCTGATTTGTGGAAGACTTACTTTCAGTCTATCAGTTTACTTACCTGACAATCAACTTTTCAACCCATCCACTTACCTGTACAACTGCTCCCAAGTAAGCCCTTTCCTTGAGGTAAAATATTCTACATCTTAGTAATGTCAAAATGAGTAAGATACAGTCCCTACTTTCTAGAAGCTCAAAGTCCTTGGGGGGTGGGTGGGGGTGAGATCAACTGTTAAATAATTACAACACAATGTCAAAATGGTCCTAGTAAAGACTGGGAATTCAAACTTTGAGGATCTTGGGCAGCAAAACTGAAGACAGGTTGGAATCCTAATTATTCAGGTATTTACTATTTACTAGCTGTGTATCCTTAGGCATATGTTTTCTGTCTTCTTTCTTTATCCAGTAAAAGAAACAGTAATACCTATTTTGAAAGGTTGTAGTAAGAAGAAAATAAAAAGCTTAGTACAGTGTGATCATGTGAACTCAACAAATGGCAGTTATTCATAACACAAAAGGCTATGGTTAAGAAAGTTAATTTATGACAGAGAAGACCTAGGGTCAGTGGAATTTCCCAGATGTGTCCACAGAACAAAATGGGGGAGGACAGGGTAGTTTCCCAGTAGGAGGACCAGCATATACACAGGGTAGATTTAGGGAAGAGGTGTTTTCGGGGAGGAATGATTTCGGGGCTCCATTATTTCTGAAGGGGAAGGTATGTGAGGCAAGGCAGTGGGGTGGTACAAAGGTTCTGAGGGGAAGGGAGGTGGGTGATGTTCCCGGAGGGCAAAGAAGAATTCTATTTCCTGTACTCTCAGAAGCTAGCACAAAATCGGATCCATCTACTTGTAACAAATAATGAGTGAAAAAATGTGTTAAGCAATGAGGGTGGAGAGAGAGATTTGGGCCAAACTGTAAAAATCAAACATGTTCCAGTTCAGGAAACCTTAGATTAGGAGTCAGAAAACCTGGGGCAGCCTTCTGGTTAGTGATCCGTGTTTTTACACTGGCTTTACAATTTGCCTGCTGTTTGGCCTTGTAAATTACTAATATTTTGAGTCTCCACCTGCAAGATAGGGGTTAACACCTATCAACAGATTATCCAAGGGCCTGGCACTAGTAAGCACTCAGTAATGACAGTGGCTGTAGCTGCTAACTTCTCTTTGAGGCCTTTTTCTATATTTGTGAAACGACAGGTTTAAAAACAGATTTTTCTTCCAAGACGCACTAAAAAAGTATACCAGGTTTGCCAAGGACGTAAAGGCCCCGCCCGGCCCGCGCCTCACAGGTCACCTACGCAGACTGTAGTCCTGGGGCCTCCATTTGGGTGGCTGAGCGAAGGAGGACGAGACCGATGACAAGCTGTTCCAGAAACGGGTTCGATAGGTCGTGGAAAGACGGAGCAAAACCTCACCGAAAACGGGCCCATACCAGCGTCCCACAGCTCGGAAGGCGAAGCCTTGGAAAAGGTGAAAGGAAGGAAGCAGGAAGTGACGCGCCGAGAGTAAACGGAAATGACCGCAGCACGCCGGAAGTTTACTGGTTTCCAAGGCGACGGCTCCGCTACCTCTCGCTCCCGCTCGCCGGAGTCGGGACGCTGGAAAGCGACTGGGAGGAGGGAGTATCCACCGACGGCGGCCGCCGCCACTGCGACGCGCCGGGAGGACAGAGTGAGGACGGCGGCCGCCGCGCCAACCCGCACGCGTGGAAGGGCAGCGGCCCGCTCGGTCGGCGCGGAGCCGAGTCCCAGGAAAGACTGAGCGGGGACCAGACATTCGGTGGCAGCGACGGCGGGGAAAGAAAGCGCGAAGACGGCGGCCGCCAGTCCCGAGTCTCCGCGGGAAGAGTAAGCGAAGACGTGGGCTTCTCTCGCAGGGACTCGAGAAGAGTCAGCGAAGACCTAGGCCCCCGCCGCAGCGTCTCCCGGGACAGAGTCGGGGGCGATGGCGGCCGGCGTCGCAGCAGCTCTCGGGCGAGAGTGAGGGGCAGTGACGGGAGTCTAGGAGTCCGCAGCCCCCAGACTAGCGACTCCGCGGGCAGAGTCAGAGGAGACAGTGGCCTCCGCCACACTGCTGCCGCGGACAGCGGAGGGGAGGTCCCGGGGCCCCGAACCCGCGACTCCGGGCCCGGCGGCGGGGACGACCGCTGCAGCCGCCTCAGTGGCTCCTGGGAGGGAGCGAGTGCAGATGGCAGCCCCGGCCTCAGTAGTTCTTGGGACGGAATAAGTGAAGACCGCGGCTACGTGGCCAGCGACTCCTCCGGGGTGAGCGTCAGCGAGGACGCCAGCTGCCGCCTCAGTCGCTTCTGGGAGAGAGAAAGTGACGCCCAAGGTTCCCGTGTTAGGGGCTCTTTGGAGCGCGCCGGAAGGGAGGACTGTGGACCGGGTCCTAGCGACGACGACGACGGCGGCCGCTGCAGGCGCTCGTGGGTGAGAGCGAGTGAAGACCGCCGCAGCAGCAGGGGCCTGGACTCCACTCCTCCCCAGAGTCCCAGGGCGAGGGGTTGCACCATGCCCGGGGTGGCCAATTCAGGCCCCTCCTCTTCCTCTAGGGAGACTGCAAACTCGAGTGAGTCAGACTTTTTGTTGTCCCTTGCTTGCCTCTGACACGCTGCTTGCCTCGTTTCAGCCTGCATCAGCTTTAGCCCCAGCTAGCATTTTCCCTTCTCAGTTGTCACTCTTCCTTTTCCCTTCTTTGTTTTCATTGAGTTCCCCAAACTGTTCATCTGTTCCCCATCCTCCCTCATTTCAGCGTCCTCCTTTCTTCTTACCTGCACTATTCTTCTGAAACTTCTTGCTGAGATTGACATGAACCTTATGTTCTTAGAGAGTTAAGTTAAAAGTTAAACCTTATGGACCCTTTTAAGTACTTATTTGACTTCTCTGCACCATTTGGTTCTGTGGAGAAGATAAATTAGACCTACCTAGTTTTATTCTTTTCACTGTAGTGGATCTTCTTCTTTTGATGACTTTGTTTCTTCTGTTCTTAAATATTACTTTCCTCCCTTGATGGTGTCATCCATCAGTGGACCTCTTTTTCTTGTCATATCATGTATTATGACTTCTGTCCTGTTGACTTCCTTTACTCATTCAACTGTCCAGTAAATATCCTTGCTTGCTAAACTCCTGAAAATCCTTGAAGACTCATTTGAGATTTTACCTTCCTTGGGAATCTTTTTCTGTTCCTCTGCCCTCCTGTCTTAGCTGAGTTAGAAAATATCTGTGCTTCCATATGTTCTTATGAGTGTTTCTGTCATTTTGTGTGGGTGTGTGGGCGTACCGGGGATGGAACCCAGGGTCATGCTATCTCCGAGCTACATACCCAGCCCTATTTTTTATTCTTTATTTTGAAACAGGGTCTCAGTGAGTTGCAAAGAGCCTCACTAAGTAGCTGAGGCTATCTTAGAACTGTGATCCTCCTGTTTCAGCCCAGGCTCATTTGTTTTACCATATTATTTTATAATCTGTGTTTGTTTCTTCTTTACGGATCTGTGAGTTCCGAGTTCATCTCTTCACCTTAGACACCATATTAATGTTGAGTGAATGTATGTATGGATTAATAAATGAATTGGGATGGAAGTTGGTGAGGAAAAGGCCATAAAATTAGATAGAGGCAAATTATGAGAGAGCATAGATTGCCATTCTGAGAGTTTGGACTTCTAGCAGGCCAACTGGTTGTGATTTGGAGTAGGGGTCTGAAGTGACAAGGTTAGTATCCCTGCATAGAATGGATTAGAGTGGCTAGAATACCATTTGTAGGATTTGCTAGTTTAAAGGAGAGGAATGAAGGGAATTAATATCATTGACTTGCTCATATGTTTTCTCTTCCTCTGTGATATGTTTGATTTCTTCCTAATTTTATCTGTACTCTTTGAAGACATTGCTATCAACCTTTTTTCATATTTATTCAAATAAAGTCTGAAGAATTGATAGAAAAAATGTATTAAAAGCATGTTTATTTTCCATCATGCTACCATAGTGCCTGATATAAGGTAGATACTCAGAAAGGATTTTGAATATATGTATATCACTTTGCAAAGGATAGGTGCAAGATATGATTGTAACCTTATGAAATTAATGTTCTGCTGGATGCAGGGGCACATGCCTATAGTCTCAGCTACTTGATAAGTTAAAATAGAGAGATTGGTTGAGCCTGGGAGTTCTAGGCCAGTCTGGGCAATATAATGAGACCATGTTTCAAAAAAAATACATAAATATTCTGGTTGTGGAGTGAGGACATCCCATATATAGAGGTAGATAGCAATACAGGGTTGTATAGATTATTTACCAGAATTATTGCTGAGTTATTTTCAAAACAACTTGAAATCAAGAATCATACCCATTTTTCGGTTAGTTTTGTTTAGGGAATGCTTGGATGCAACTATTTATTCCTTTTTTCTCCTTCAGTACCTGTCTCCTCACCTTTAGATAACTTTTATTGCCTCTGGTTCATGATGCATGTAAAAACATCTCATATTACAATAAGCCTAAAATGTACTATGGGGTTTTATGACATTAAATTATAAAAAACAAAACACTAGAGCATATGAACTAAAAATTGTGAGCTGCCATTCTTTATTTCTCATCCATGAATTAGATGAGAAAATATATTGATAAATTCTGTGTGTATAAGTCTTTACACAGTTGGACTTTATTATAAAGAACACATTGAGAATTGAGGCACAGTGTTACATGTTTGTAATCCAAGTACTTGGAAGGCTGAGATAAGAGAATCCCTGGTTTGAAGCCAGCTCAGGGTAACTTAGTGAGACTGTTTCAAAATAAAAAATAAAAATGCCAGGTGTGGTGGCGCACTCTTGTAATTCCTGCGCTTGGGAGGCTGAAACAGGTTCGAAGCCAGCTTCAGCTGGCTTAAGAGACCCTCTTTCCAAATAAAATATAAAATAGGTCTGGGAGTGTAGCCCAGAGGTAGAAGGCCCCTGAGTTCCATCCCCAGTACCACCAAATAAATAAATAAATAAATAAATAAATAAATAAATAGGGCTGGGGCATAGCTCAGAGGTAAAATGCCCCTGGGTTCAATCCCTACTCTTACACACACACACACACACACACACACACACACACACACACACACAATTTTTGTTTGTTTGTTTTGCAGTACTGGGATTTAAACCCAGGGACATTCTACCTCCAAGCTACACCCTCAGCTTTAGATTTTATTCTTTATTTTGAAACAGGGCCTCACTAAGTAGCCGAGACTGGCTGCGAACCTTCGATCCTCATATATCAGCCTCCTTACTGGGATTACAAGCATGCATCACCTTGCCCAGCTACACACTGAGAATATTTTAAAATGGTCACTTTCCAGTCCTCCTGCTGAAGATACAGGTGATTTTTATTGGTTTTTCATAATAGGCTTTCTGAAGGTAAATGTATGAAAGTGTAGGGGTTTCCTATGAAATACTCCTGTCCCCAGGAGCGTTCCTCTTTTAGACTAGTCATACTTAGCGTGGGCAAGTCATCAGAATTACCATTCAAGTGCTTCTGGCAGTTTATATGGCTCCAGCAGCTTCTGCTCTAGGTAAGCTAAACTCGATTATATTTCTTACTATTTGCCGTTCTCTCCAGATTTAGATGTTAGTTTGCCCTGAGACCTCAGCTCTCTGGTGGACTCAAGAAAAGTTGATTTTCTATGTATTTAGGGTTTTTTTTTTCCTATAAGTATCAGTGTAGAAACCTTCATGTTCTTTACAAGTTCTTTAGCTCTTGTAAAGAGCTAAAACCAGAAGTCTGATTAAAATGTTAATCATAAACATCTTTGCCGGGTGTGGTGGTACATGCCTATAATCCCAGTACTTGGGAGGCCGAGAAAGGAAGATCAAAAGTTTGAGGATAGCTTCTGCAAGTTGTGAGACTGTCATCAACCTAGTAAGACCCTGTTTCAAAATAAAAATTAAAAATAGGGCTATGGGTATAGCTCAGAGGTAGAATGTCCCTGGGTTCAATCTTCAGTACCACATACACACACAAGAAAAGCATTGCAGTAAATTATTTGGAAAGCTGAAATGATTTTGTGCTTTTGGTTTGCCTTAGCCTTTTTTCATATTTCAGTTATATATATATATAAATATAAAACATGATATATCAAATATATATGTATATATATATATTTTTTTGTGTGTGGTGATACTGGGAATTGAACCCAGGGGCGTTCTACCTCCAATACCTCCAGCCCTATTTTTTATTTTTTATTTTGAAACAAGGTCTCACTAAGTTGCAGAGCGCCTCACTAAGTAGCTGAGGCTGGCTGCGAACTTTCGATCCTCTTGTCTCAGCCTCCCAAGTACTGGGATTACAAGTGTGCGCCACCAGGCCCAGTTTCGGTTATATGTTTTAACCACTTTGATTTTGCAATAGGTGCTCGGAAGAAGGTGCATTTTGGTAGCATACACGATGCAGTACGAGCTGGAGATGTAAAGCAGCTTTCAGAAATTGTGGAACGTGGAGCCAACCTCAACGAAGTTGATGTTCTCCATAAATTTACTCCTTTACATTGGGCTGCACATTCTGGAAGCTTGGAGGTAAGAAGCTATACATATTAGTTAACTAAGATAAGCTTTCAGCTGTAGCAGTTTTGTAAATTTTGCAGACAGGGCTGAGACCTTATGCTAGGTAAAATATATTTCTTTTCAATTCATTCTAATATCTGTGTATTCCACTCCACTATGGCTTTATAACAAATTATCTAGAAACTTAGGGTCAGAAAATTATATGTGTGCTCTTGAGTGAACCAAGAATTTGGATCCCAGGGACAGCGTGTTTTTATTCCATAATGTCTGTGGAAATCCACTGGAAGATTGAAAGTCTTGGTTTAGACTCTTCTGAAGCCTGTTCACTTAGGTGTCTGGCTGTTAATGCTGGCTGTGGGTGGGATACTCTAATTCCTTTCCATGTGGGCCTTTTTGTAAGATCTCTTCACATGGGCCAGTTTGTGCTCCCTTTGGGTTCCAAAGACAGGCATGGAGGATAATTATGGAGGATAACATAATGAATACCCATCTTAACATTTTTGCTATAGTTGCTTCAGATTTTTGGAATGGAAATGGGATATTGAGATACATTTAGAGTCTCTAAGCACCCCTTTAAAGTGTTATTCCTCTCCTTTCAACTCCAGAGACAAGTATTTTGGTGTTTATTAGTTCCATCCAAGTTTTAAGCTATCATTATATATTACCATATAGTTCTTTTGAGTGGCATTGGACTTTATGTAAATGACATTACATTATATGTATGATTACTCTTTTCTTTTTTGTAGCATTGGGGATTGAGCCCAGGGATATTCTGCCTTTGAGCTATACCCTCAGCCCTATTTTTTATCCTTTATTTGGAATCAGGGTCTCACTAAGTTGCAGAGGGTCTCACTGAGTAGCTGCGGCTGGCCTTGAACCTGAAGATCCTCCTGTCTCAGCCTCCCAAATACTGGGGTTACAAGCATGCTTCACCTTGCCTGGTTCTGTTTGTTTTGTTTGTTCAAAAATATGTTTTTGAATTTTGACCATGTGGTTACATATATTTACTCTAGCTAATTTTTTTAGCCATGTTATAATAGCCTATTCTTAGGTGGATACTGGAATTTATTCATTTTTCTATTAATGAATATTTATTTGTTTTCAGTTTTTAGCTTATACAATGCTTAGTGAATATTTTTATGCAAGTTGTCTTATTCTTGGCTGTGTACAAGTCCAACTGGGATTTTTCTCATGACTCAAGGTTGTTTGTGTGTGTGTGTGTGTGTGTGTGTGTGTGTGTGTGTGTGTATTTTTGCTACTATACATTCCTGGTCTGTAGGCCACAGTAGGTCTATTTCACAATGCTGTGTTTCTTTTTTTACTTCTGACACATACACACACGTAGACTACTTTCTGTGATTATGGCTGTTCTGTGTTATTTCTTCTTGGTTTTGGACTCTGTTTCATGTAATCAAATCTGGTCCAAATCTATCAGTTTGTATGCTTCAGTGGAAGTAAACAAGGAATTTCCCCTTTGGATTGTGAGTGGATCCCTCTCACATGGGAGAAATGTATCTTGATTGTACTTTGTGAGCTTGTGGTGTTGTGTGGGTATTCTCTCTATCGATTCTTCTCACATCTCTGATCTGTACTGTGGCAGCTTTTGCACCTAATTCATGTGGTTTGAGTTATAAATGTCTCCTAGCTTCATCAGAGTTGGAGTTATAAAGATGCTAAGAATAGCTGCCTTATTGTGTATTAATGTGGTTATATTCTTCCCTTAGTGTCTGCATTGGCTACTCTGGCATGGAGCTGATATCACACAAGTAACTATGAGAGGCTGGACAGCAGCTCACATAGCTGCAATCAGAGGTCAAGATGCTTGCATGCAGGTAATAATAATTGGTTACCTTTTTTTTTTTTTGGTGGTACTGGGGTTCCTGGAAACCCTTCTACATCCGGACTACACTCCCAGACCTATTTTTATACTTTTTTATTTGGAAACAGGGTCTCTTAAGCCAGCGTGGCTAGCTTTGAACCTGCGCGATCCTCCTGTCTCCGCCTCCCAAGCGCGGGGATTACAAATTTACGCTACCACGCCCTGCATAATTGGTTACTTTTTAATTCAGTGAGTTCTATTGCTTAAGCATTATCCTGTTGGGCTGTTGCTATTATTCTAATTATTTGATCTCATGGATGTAATTATATGTTCTAAGTTAGGGCTTATTGGATTCTACAACTCGTGTGTGTGTGTGTGTGTGTGTGTGTGTGTGTGTTTTATTTGGGATTGAACCCAGAAACCCAGAGGCATTCTACCTTTGAGCAATACCCCCAGCTCTGTTTTATTTTTATTTTTGAAACAGGGTCTCACCAGGTTGATTAAAGTCTCACTATTTGCTGAGGCTGTCCTTGAACCTGAAAGTTGTCTTGTCTCAGCCTGCCATTTACTGGGATTACAATCATGCCTCACCAAGTTTGGCTGAGAACTCAGATATTTTTATACGAACTATCTACTTAAACCAATCATATGAGACCAGAGATCCTTTCTTCTCTAAAGTAGTTGGCTGGTTAGGTTGTTTTAAGGGAGTTCATAGTTGTGCTCATATTATCTCCTTTATTGGTCTGATTTGTTTTTTTTTTTTTTTTTTTTTTTTTTGTGTGTGTGTGTGTGTGTGTGTGTGTGTGATACCAAGGATGGAACCCAGGAACATTCTACTTCCAAGCTATATCCCAGCACTATTTTATTTTATTATTTTTTTATTTTTTGGTGGTACTTGGGTTCCTGGAAGCCCTTTTACCTCCGGGCTACACTCCCAGACCTATTTTATATTTTTTTATTTGGAAACAGGGTCTCTTAAGCCAGCGAGGCTGGCTCCGAACCAGCGCGATCCTCCTGTCTCTGCCTCCCAAGAGCGGGGATTACAAGCGCGCACCACCACACCCAGCTATTTTTTTATTTTGATACAGGGTCTCAAGTTGTGGAGGGCCTTACTAAGCTGCCGAGGCTACCCTTGAACTTGCAATCCTGTCTCAGCCTCCCAAGTACTAGGAGTACAAGTGTGCACTACCATGCTTGGTTATTGTTATGGTCTGAATGCTTGTGTCCCCCCCACTCCTCCATTAAAAATAAATATGTTGAAATCTTAACCTTCAAAGTAACAATAATTGGAATTGGGGCCTTTGGGAAGTTATTATAAGGGCACTATTCTCAGAAATGGGATTAATACCCTATAAGAGATACCCCGGAGAACTCGGTTGCCTCTTCCATCTTGTGATGATACTGTGAGAAGATGCCCTTTATGTGGAAAAGGCCCGCACCAAACACAGATCTGTTAATACTTTGATCTTAAACTTCCCAGCATCCAGAGCCATGGGAAGTAGATTTATGTTGTGTATAAACCAATCAGTTTATAGTATTTTTTTATGGTAGCCTGAACAAACTAAGATTCTTGCCATGCTTTAAATTTCTTATTTGATGTATTTCTTGGCCAGGATAATTATTTATATGTAGTGGAATCTAGTTTATTAGATTAACTTGATTTAGTCATTGTACTTAAATAGACTGGTATTTGAGGGAATACTGAGTCATATAAACAGACAGTTCCAGCCTGTAAGAAGTGATGCCTTGGGTTTAGTAAGAGAATGGATTGATTTTAAAGAGGTAGTGAGAAAGCATTATAGGGAGAGAATATATTAGGAACAATAAAGGTAATTATTTAACATTAATTATGTGCCAGTCACATTTTCTCATGTATCATTTCATGTAACACAATTCTGTGTGAGCTCTCCTTTTTATATAAAGATTATGAACAGATTCAGTATGTTGCCCAAGCATATGGCAGGATTTGAACTTAGACCCCTATTCTTTGTTTCCGAGTGAAGGCCTTAAGCTGGAAAATTGAGATGTTCAGGGGATATACCATTATGTGAGTTTGAGAATAGATGGTTTGAGGTGTGCACTGTTATGGGCTGTTTGGATAGACTGGATTTATGAACTATCTTAGAAGCAGATAAATATTTTGGATTCATATCTGTATAAGAAATGGAGATTGTGTGTGTGTGTGTGTGTCTGTGTGTCTGTGTGTGTGTGTATATCTATCTATATATATATCTGTATAGATATCTATTTACATCCACACTTACATATATACATACAGATACATTCACATGGACATTAACAGGGAAATAATAAAGCAGTACTCAGGAAATTATTCTAGCAAAATGTGTCTGGTATTAACTGGGGTGAAAAAAAGGTTTAAAGGCAAGACTAGTTTAAAATATTTTTGCTGCCGGGCATGGTGGCACATGCTTGTAATCCCAGCATTTGGGAGGCTGAGACTGGAGGGTCGCGGTTCATGGACAACCTCAGCTACTTAGTGAGACCCTGTTTCAAAATAAAGAATAAAAAATAGGGTAGGGGGTGTAGCTCAGAGGTTGAATGCCCCTGGGTTCCATCCTCAGACCTGCACAAATAAGTAAATAAAAATGAATATTTTTGCTGAAATCACTAGCAAAAGAATAAAACTAGATGGTGGCAGAGGAAGAAAAGGAAAACGAGTCAAGACATCTTACAAAGCAGGCATTGGCAGAGTTTAGTAAGAACAAAATTTCGAGTCTAGATGACAGATAATTATAACACAGTGGGTAGGGAAATCTGAAAAGTAAATTAATTAAAAGTAAATTAACTAAAAAGTAAGTTAAATTTGTCACATGCTGGGTTTAGGTGCCTGAAAGCTATCCAGGTAAGTAGAGAAGTCCAGGTAGTTAGAAAAAGGGCTAGAGGCAGTGACTTCAGAAATAATAAAGCATAAAAAAGTTTAGTATTTAAGCACTGACTGCTGGTGAATGTTACTAGTATTCATGGGAAGAATTAGAAGAAAGATCAGGAAAGTGGGAGATCCAGGATCCATTAGGGCTATAGCAGTAAAGGAAGCTTATTTTAAGAAAGCAGACAGAATACCAGTTACAGGATAGATAAAGCTAGGGTGTGAAGGTTAAGGAAGTGGCACTGAACTCGTTATAGGGAGAGGTTAGTTATATTTCTCTGCAGTGGTAGGAATGGTATTCAGTTTGCAGGTGGACTTAAAGGGGAGGCAGGTGTTGAGATATTAATTTGAGAATATAGGTATTAAATAGAAATATAAATGCAGTAGTCACTTCCTCTGCCTTCCTTATCCTTCTGTACCTCAAGAGCTTTTCTGGTGCTTTGTGGTACTAGACCATGTCGTTTTTCTTATCAAGGTTGTTTTATATAGTTGATTATCTTTTTTTCTACATATGTCCTGATTTTCTAAGTTGATAGGTCTTCATATTCATGACTTTAAAATACGGTAACCCCTCAATGTATTATTTGTCATGGCTACTGGCTTGTTAATGGGAATCAGACAAAAATCATTGGGATTGTTTTCTCTATAACCCTTGATAGGGATTATGACTGAGTTATCCTTTTCTGAGATACTAGTAAATGTAGATTGGTTAAAAGAATAATAAAGCCAAGGGAGAAAAGAACTAAACAATATTAACAAGGGGCATGGGGTATATCTTGGTAATAGAATGCATGCTTAGCATATTACAAAGCCCCAGGTTCTATCCTCAGCACTGAAAAAATTAGCTAATAATTATTAATTTTTTTTGAGGGTCTGGGGATGGAACCCAGGGACATTTGACCTCCGAGCTATACCCCCTGCCCTATTTTTTATTCTTTATTTTGAAACCGGGTCTCACTGAGTTGCAGAGGGCCTCACTGAGTAGCTGAGGCTGTCCGTGAACTGCGATCCTCCAGGTCTCAGCCTCCCGAATGCTGGGATTACAAGCATGCGTGACCACGCCTGGCTTAGCTAATAATTCTTAAAAACAAACAAGAAACAGACCACTTTTGCTGGGTATGGTGGCATATGCCTGTAATCCCATCAACTGGGGAGGCTGAGGTAGGAGGATTGCATTTGACTCTAGACTGCTACTTAAGACCTTACTCAAAAAAAAAAAAAAAAGGATTGGGGGTGTAGCTCAGTGGTAGAGTGCCCCTGAATTCAATCTCTAGTACTCTAGTAACACACACACACACACACACACACACACACACACACACACACACGCACACACAGAGATAAACCAAAAAAAATTAGACTATTTTAGGGATGAAGATGTAGTTTAGTGGTAGAGTACAAATATATTATTTTCTTTTTGCCAGGTATGATGACACATGCTTGTAATCCCAGTTCTTGGGAGGCTGAGACAGAAGCAGCACAGGTTCAAGTACAGCCTCAGCAAGTAGTGAGACTCTCGTTAACCTAGTGAGGCTCTGTTTCAAAAGTAATAAAATAGGGCTGGAGGTATAGCTCAGAGGTAGAATGCCCCTGATTTTAATCCCCAGTGCTAGCTGAACATGATGACATACTCTTGTTTTTTTTTTTTTTTTTTTTTTTGCGGGTCTGGGGATGGAACCCAGGGGCGTTCTACCTCTGAGCTACACCCCCTGCCCTATTTTTTATTCTTTATTTTGAAACTGGGTCTCACGGAGTTGCAGAGGGCCTCACTAAGTAGCTGAGGCTGTCTGCGAACCACGATCCTCTGGTCTCAGCCTCCTGAATGCTGGGATTACAAGCGTGCACCACCACGCCTGGCTGGTGGCATACCTTTGTAATCCTAGTATTTAGGAGGCTGAGGCAGGAGGATTGCAGGTTTGAAGCCAGCATCAGTAATTTGTGAGGCCCTCCACAATTAGTGAGACTCTGTTTTAAAAAAATATATATTTATATATGAATTATATATATAATTTTATTTTGTTGCTTCATATATATATATATATATATATATATATATATATATATATATATATATATATAGCTAAAAGGTAGAATGCCCCTGGGTTCCATCTCCAGTAACACACACACACACACACACACACACACACACACACACTCTCTCTCTCTCTCTCTCTCTCTCTCTCTCTTTCTCCCCAGTACCAGGAAGAACCCTCAAATATATTTTTTAGAGCAGTTTTAGGTTCAGCAAAATTAATCAGAAAGTACAAAGATTTCTCATTGATGAATTGATTTCCATAGTTTAGGGTTTTTTTTTTTTTGTGTGTGTGTGTGTGTGCACATGCACAGTACTGGGGCTGGACCCCATGGACATTCTTTCTTCAAACTACACCCCTAGCCCTATATTATATTTTATTTTGAAACAGTCTCACCAAGTTGCAGACGGCCTTACTAAATTGCTGAGGCTGACCAGGAACCTGTGATCTTCCTATTTCAGCCCTCCAAGTACTGGGCTCTACCACACCCAGTTCATATTTTATATTCTGTGGATTTGGACAAATATATCTACTATTACAGTATCACAGAGTAGTTTTCACTACCCTAAGAATCTTCTGTGCTCCACTTATTCATTCTTCTGTCTCTTAACCCCTAGCAACCAGGAGTCTTTCTACTGCCTCCTTAGTTTTTCCTTTTCTAGAATGGCATATAGTTAGAATCATGGCATGAATCTTTCCAGACTGACTTCATGCACACTTAGTACTATGCATTTAGGTTTCTCTCTGTCTTTTCATGGCTTGATAGCTCCTTTTATTTTAGTGCTGAATCATATTCTATTATCTGATATGCCACTGTATATCTATTCAGTGAGGAATATGTCTGTTGCTTCCAAGTTTTGGCAATTGTGAATAAAGAATATCTCACAATTTGTCTGCAGCATGTATATGACATCCATAATAATTTAGCTATAGGTTAACAAATTGCTTGCTTTTAATACGTATCTGCACTAAAAACTTGACATCTTTACTCATACTAACTCATTCCCATTTCTCTATTTCTAGGCTCTCATAATCAATGGAGCAAATCTGGCAGCTCAGGATGATCGTGGGTGCACTCCTTTACATCTTGCTGCAACTCACGGACATTCTTTCACTTTACAAATAATGCTCCGAAGTGGAGTGGTGAGGGACCTCTGTTGGTTGTGGTAGTGTGTATAATCAGATTTATAGACGAAATAGTATTTGCTAGTCTCATTCTCTCTTCTTGTCGTTTTAAATTCCTTATTTGACTTTGGGGAAGAAATTTAATCTTTTAGCTTTTCCATCTTTAAGTATGGGAAAAGTAATTCAAACTTCTCATCCTAATCACCCTCTGCTCTGAGAAACCCTTTTAGTAGTACAAAATTTCGGAGACTTTTGATTTTTTTTTATGCCTGTTTAGAGTTTATTTTTGTCAGATCTGGGGATGGAACCCAGGGGCATTTGACCTCCGAGCTATACCCCCTGCCCTATTTTTTATTCTTTATTTTGAAACCGGGTCTCACTGAGTTGCAGAGGGCCTCACTAAGTAGCTGAGGCTGTCCACGAACCGCAATCCTCCAGGTCTCAGTCTCCCGAATGCTGGGATTACAAGCGTGCGCCACCACACCCAGCTTCTATGTTAGGGAAAAATATCTTAATGATATGATTTGATCACTTAATTCTATCCTTTTTATTTTATTGGTCAGGAATCTGTGATTAGTAAAAATGAATGGTTAAGTTCCACTTTAAAACTGTTAAAACTATTTTATGTGACTTGTTAATGTTCTTTTAAAATAGGCAATTTTATAAAATTTCACTGATATCTTATTAGGTCACGTGTTCAAATTAGTGGTTGCAGTAAAATTTTCTGTTAGGCCAGGTGTGGTGGTGCACATTTGAAATCCCAGTGCTTGGGAGGCTGAGACAGGATGAACGCACAGGTTCAAAGCCAGCCTCAGCTACTGAGTGAGGCTCTCAGCAACTTAGTGAGACCCTGTTTCCAATAAAGTATAAAATAGGTCTGGGAGTATAGCCTGGAGGTAGAAAAGCCCCTGGGTTCTATCCCCAGTACCATAAAAAATTCTTTTTTTCCCCTATTATAGTATTTTTGTTATAGTTTTGCGAATAGCCTCCATTATAATTTACAGAAAAAAATTTAAAAAATTTAAAAATTAAAATTAAGCTGCTAGGCTTAGTGTTTTCCCTACAAAATGGAAAGAATCTGAGTCCTTGTGAATGTTACCTGTAGGATCCGAGTGTGACTGATAAGAAAGAGTGGAAGCCTGTACATTATGCGGCTTTTCACGGGCGGCTTGGCTGTTTGCAGCTTCTCGTCAAATGGGGATGTGGTATCGAAGATGTGGACTACAATGGAAATCTTCCAGGTATCCTACAGAAGCAAATATTTTGATTTTTCATTAATAAAAACTCTTAAATGAGCTGGGCAGAGAGGTGCATGCCTGTAATTCCAGAATTTGGGAGGCGGAGACAGGAGGATCCTAGGTTTGAGGCCAGCCTCAGCAATTTAGTGAGATGCATAAAAATAGAAAGGGATGGGAGTGTAGCGCAGAGTTAGACCCCCCCTGGATTCAATCTCTAGAGCCACAAAACAAATAACCAAAATAAGAACTCTTAAATGTTTGGTCATATTCAAGAAATTTAAACTGTCATCATTTTATTAATCTCTCACAAAACTAAAATAGTAAATATGTTTATATGGCCATTTTTATCTTATCATACCTATGTTATACGCCCCTCATGTGATGATTTTTTAAGAACAATTTATTCTTCCCACCAGCTTTTTCCTTCACCTACTGTCTAGTGTTCTTATTTAATTCATACTTCTCTGTCCTACAGTAAACTTTTATTTTAAAAAAATAATATAAGTATTTTTTAAAATAATAAGCCAGGCATGGTGGCACATACCTGTAATTTCAGCACTTAGGAGGCTGAGATAGAAGGATCACAGATTCAAGGGTAAACTCAATGTAGTGAGACTGTTAGCAATGTAGTGAGATCCTGTTTCCTAATAAAAAACAAAAGTAAAGCCGGGCGTGGTGGTGCATGCTTGTAATCCTAGCATTCGGGAGGCTGAGACAGGAGAATCTCAGTAAGCAGACAGCCTCAGCTACTTAATGAGGCCCTTTGCAACTCAGTGAGACCCTGTTTCAAAATAAAGAATATAAAGCCAGGCGTGGTGGCACACGCTTGTAATCCCCACGCTTGGGAGGCTGAGACAGGAGGATCGCACAGATTCGAAGCCAGCCTCAGCTACTTAGTGAGGCTCTCAGGAACTTAGTGAGACCCTGTTTCCAAATAAAATATAAAATAGGTCTGGGAGTATAGCCCGGAGGTAGAAAGCCTCTGGGTTCCACCCCCAGTACCACCAAAAATAAATAAATAAATATAAATAAAGAATATAAAATAGGGCTAAGGGGGGTGTATCTCAGAGGTAGAATGCCTCTTGGTTCCATTCCTAGTACCACAAAAAAAGGGGGGAGAGAGCTGAAGGTATAGCTTAGAGGTAAAATGACCCTAGGTTTAACACACACACATACATAAAAAGTCGAGAACATGGTTGTATTTGAGTTAATTTGCTATAGCATTTGTCTAATCTACAATAAACTGCAAGTTGAGATCAAGGATCTTAACACACTGACTTCTGTTTTTTTTTTTTTTTTGGTACTGGGGTGGAACCCAGGAGCTATCTACCTTCAGGCTACACTCCCAGACTTATTTTTTATTTTATTTGGAAAAAGAGTCTCACTAAGTTACTGAGAGCCTCACTAAGCAGCTGAGGCTGGCTTTGAACCTGTGTGATCCTCCAGTTTCAGTCTCCCAAGTGCTGGGATTACAAGTGTGCGCCACCACGCCCGGCTCACTGACTTCTTTAAGTGCTGTAGAAATTCAAAAAAGGGATAGCTCACAGTGACACTGGAATGAAAATGATACTTGAATTACATCTTAAAGGAATCTTAAACACATAAAGAGGAAGCCTAGGCAGAATAAAATAAACAGGTCTGATCAAATCACATTTCTATTTAGAACCTCAGCAATCCCTAGACTGCCTTGATTCCTTAGCTTGACATATAAAATCTTCATAATTTGGCTTCTGCACGGCTCCCTGGCCTCATCTTCAGTACCTTGGCATTACCTCTGGGATCATTTTGATTCTTTTGGAAGTACATGTCTTTGGCCTGGAGTAGGGTATTTGTAATTGACTTAATGCATAGTAAGTATGTGCTGTACCTCTGAACTATACCTATAGCCACCAAAAGAATATCTTAGTGTTTGTTTCATGAGGATTTGTTGGTATGAACTCTCACTTTTTTTGTGATACTCAGGATTGAACCCAAGGACAGTCTACCTCTGACCTACATCCCCAGCCCATAAGTTGCTGAGGTCTCACTAAGTTGCTAAGGCTGACCTTGAACCTGCAATCGTACTGTATCAGCCTCTCGAGTACTGGGATTGGGTTGTGTATCACCATGTCTGGCTTCATGTTTTTGTGTATCTGAAAATTATTTTATTTTGCTCTCATTTTTTAAAAACTTTTAATTTTGTTTGCCTAAAAATAAAAAATTAAACTGACATATATTATACACATAGAAAAGTGCCCGCTTCAAATGCACAGCACATTGAATATTCACAAATGGACACTTCTCTGTAGCCATCATTCAGATCATGTATGGAATATTGCCAGCATCTAGTAGTTTCCCTCATGTTCCCTTTGTTTTTTCACCTTTTGAGCTTTGTGGAATAAGACAGTACATGAGTATTTGATGTCTGGCTTCGTTTGCTTTTCTAAACTGGTTGTACCAATTTACCCAAATGCATAATGACAAAAAAATAACATTCTTATTTGCATAGTGGCTATTTTGGCTTATTTATCCCACTTTTCCCTTAAATATTAAGTTTTTATTTATTTGACTTACATAATAGGCATTTTTGCATGATTATAATCTGTATTAATTAATTAATTAATTTATTTATTTATTGTGGTACTGAGGATGGAACTCAGGGTCATCTACCTCTGAGCTACACCCATAGCCCTATTTTACTTTTTCTTTTGAAACAGGGTCTCACCAAATTGTAGAGGGCCTAAGTTGCTGAGGCTGGCCATAAACCTGCGCTCCTCCTGGCCCAGCCTCCCAAGTACTGGGATTAGAGGCGTTTGCCACCACCTCTGGCTGGGATTTGACTTTCTAAAATAACTTCCTGGGGCCTGCTTTTTGGAGGCCCTCATCTCAACAGTAAGTATAGCTGTTCAAGTAGGTAGCCTACTGCTTCTCATGAGAAGACTGACTGCATAAGGAGGGTGAAGGCTGGAAAAAGGTGTGTTTTCCTTGCTCAGGGAAGGTCCCTATCATATGAGGTGCTAATGACCATCTTCTTGTCTCTTTATGAGGATTTGAGCTCATGTGTTTTTTTTCCAAGTTATTTTGCTTTCAGTCTTTCATGGGTGCATAATAGAGTCTCTCATGATAACGTAGGTCAGAGTGATGGTGATACACATGCACACGGCAGTTGGGCTTTCCCCTAGCTCTTCCCCTTACTCACCCCTTCTATACAGGATATTGAGATGAACATTGGTATTCTTACACATGCACATAATGCCCATGGAAGTGATTTCTTCACGGGTCCTCCCTCTCCCCCACCCCCTTCGACCACCTCGTGGCTCCACTGAAGTTTCTCTTCCATTATCTAAATTCTTTCTGGATCCCAATTACTCCTTAGTTTCTGCATGTGAGAGAAAACAAATGACCCATCACGTTCTGTGGATGGCTAGTCTCACTTAACAATGTTCTCCAGGTTCTCCATTTTCCTGAAAATGACATTTTGTTTTTCTTTATTGCTGAGGAGAATTCCATTTTGTGTATATCCCATACTTTTGTAATCCATTCATCTGTTGATGGATACCTAGGGTTGGTTCCATAATTTGGCTATTGTGAATTGTGCTGCTGTGTACATGGATATGCATATATTACTAAATATTCTGATTTCAGTAGTTTTGGAAATAGAACCAGGAGTGGTATAGCTGGGGATTTCAATCTTAAAATGATTTATTTTCCTCTTAACTTGTAGTTCACTTGGCAGCTATGGAAGGCCACCTTCACTGTTTTAAATTCCTGCTCAGTAGAATGAGCAGCGGAACACAAGCTTTAAAAGCCTTTAATGATAATGGAGAAAATGTATTGGACCTGGCCCAGAGGTTCTTTAAGCAGAACATTTTACAGTTTATCCAGGGGGCTAAATATGAAGGAAATGATCTAGAAGATCAAGAAAGTAAGTAATTAATCTTATGATAATATTTTATCATAAAATAATGATGATAATAAGTAGAATTAATGAAGCAGGAAAAGTAAGAAGTTGTAAGGTAAATGTTACATTAAAATTTATTATATATTATTGTATACATACTCAGATTATTATGAAATATTTTAGATAAAAGTATATAGATTAACATGAAAGACACTGTCATTACTGAATTTAAGAACCAAGTATTATAGATCTCTCTCCCTAATACTGTGACCTTTTCTCCCTCCTCAAGGGTAGGTAAAATATTTTGGATTTATCATTCCATTCTCTAGTTTTATATCTTAGTCATGAATGTGTATGTATGCATATGTGTGTATATATATATATATATATATATATATATATATACACATTCATTTACAAAATATATAGTATTGTTTTGTGTATTTGTTAGAGTAAGAGCCAAAACTGTTGTAACAAGGAAATCTTTTTTATTTTATTTTTCTTACTAGGGATAGAACCCAGGGGATTTCTACCTCTTTGTTATACCCCAGCCTAATCTTTTATTTTTTATTTTGAAACAAGTTCTCACTAAGTTGCAGAGGGCTTCACGAAATAGCTGAGGCTGTCTATGAACCCGATCCTCCTGCCTCAGGCTACCAAATGCTGGGATTACAAGCATGAACCACCACTCCCGGCTACAAAGAAATCTTAAAACCCAGTGGCTTAAATGATGTAGAAGTCTACTTCTTATGTAGGACAGCCTGGGTTAAAGAGTAAACCTATTCTACATATTAACTCAGTGACCTCTCCAAACTCCCTAGTTATTGATAATGCAGCAGGAGTGAGGGGATGTAGGAGGAGAGGAGACGTGTTATAAGCCTATGTCAAGGAATTTCCAAGGTGGAAATTACACTCTTCACTTTTGCTAACAGTCTGTTGGCAAGAATCTAGTCACATGGCCTTAAGTAGCCACAAGGAAGCCTGGATACTTCATTACCTAGCAGGAAATCCTCATCTCAGCTGCAACTCCATTACTATTAAAGAAAGAGGATTTTGGTGAACAACTAGCAGTTTTTGAAACTTCTCTTAGAATATTATAAAGATATCATTAAAAGTATATATTGTTTTGTGCCTTGCTTTTTTGCAAAATATGTTTCTGAGGTTATTATGTTAATTGATATACCCTAGTTTGTCTATTTCCATTCTGTGAAAATCATTATTTGTCTTACATTTTTTACTATTATACTCAGTGTGGTAATGAATATTCTTTTGCCAAAAATGTATGAAAAAGTAACTTTTGCACATTTTTTGGGGGGGTACTGGGGATGGAACCCAGGGGCTTTTCTACCTCCAGGCTATACTCCAGACCTATTTTATACTTTATTTGGAAACAAGGTCTCACTGTTGCTGATAGCCTCACTAAATAGCTGAGGCTGGCTTCAAACCTGTGCGATCCTCCTGTCTCAGCCTCCCAAACGCGGGGATTACAAGCGTTGAGCCATCATGCCCAGCTTCACATCCTTTGTAACATTTGATGTGGTCAGTCAGGGCATGTAAATTATCTTATTGTGGTTTAAACTTAATGTTTCTTTTGATAGCTAATGATGTTGAGCATCTTTCTTGTGCTTGTACTTAGTGGCCATTGCAAATTTTTTTAAATAAAGTGTTTTTTTGTTTTTTGCTCATTTAGAGAAATGGGATATTTTTCTATTTACTATTTTGTAGTTCTTTGTGTATTTTGGATTCAAGTTATTTGTAAGATACATATATTTCAAATATTTTCTCTCATTTAGAATTTTCATTTTATTTAATTAGCAGTGTTTTAATTTTTATTATTTTTATTTTATTTTATTTTATTTTACTGTTTTTGCGGTACTGAGGATGGAACCCAGGAGCAGTGTACCTCCGAGCTACATCCCCAGCCCTATTTTTAAGTCTTTGAAATAGGGTCTTGCTGAGTTGTAAAGACCCTTGCTAAGTACTTAGCTGAGGCTGTCTGTGAACCACGATCCTTTAGTCTCAGCCTCCCGAATACTGGAATTACAAGTGTGTGCCATCATACCCGGCATGATTAACAGTGTTTTTAAAAGAGCAAATGTTTTAAATTTTTGCAAAGTACAATGTATCAGTGTTTCTTTGGATAGTGGTTGATCATTCTTTGGATAGTATAACATATTTGCCTATCCCAAGATAAACTTGATATTCTTCTATGTTTTTTCTGGAATTTTTATCATTTTAGGTTTTTCATTTTGAATTTTAATCTCCATTAAGTAAGTTAAGTTTTGTGTATGGAATAAAATGTATCAATTAATTTTTTTGTAGTACTGGGGATTAAACCCAGGGGCATTCTACTTCTAAGCCATACCTCCAGCCCAATTTTATTTTTTATTTTGAAACAGAGTCTTGCTAAGTTGCTGAGGCTGGTCTTGAACCTTCAATCTTTTTGTCTCAGCTCACAAGTACTGGGATTACAAGCATGAACCACCATGCCTGCTTAAAAAAATTGTTTTTAATTATACATAATCCAGCAGGGTATGGTGGTACACGCTTGTAATCCCAGCATTTGGGAGGCTGAGACTGGAGAATCATGGTTTGCAGACAGCCTCAGCTACTTAGTGAGGCCCTTTGCAACTCAGTGAGACCCTGTTTCAAAATAAAGAATAAAAAATAGGGCTGGGCGTTTAGCTAGAAGTTAGAATGCACCTGGGTTCTACCTCCAGTGCTGCAAAAAAAAAAAAATATATATATATATATATAGCCATATTTATATATATATAATTTTGGTGTGTGTGGTACTGGGACTTTTCTACCTGTGGGCTATACTTTTAGACCTATTTTATATTTTATTTGAAAACCGGGTCTCACTAAGTTGCTGAGAGCCTCACTAAGTAGTGGAGGCTGGCTTTGAACCTGTGTGATCCTCCTGTCTCAGCCTCCCAAGTGCTTGGATTACAAGTGTGCATCACCACACCCGACTATATAGTCGATTTTTGCAGCACTATTTTTTAAAAAGACTTTTTTTTTTTTTACCTGTTAAAATGTGTTGGCACCTTTGTCAACATGTCACAAATGTATGGGTATTTTGCTGGCCTCTGAGTTAAATAATCTATACAATGCTTAGAACTATTCCTGGCAGCTAGCAAGGGCTTGCTATATGCAGTTTTTTTTGCTTTTGCAATTTTTATCATTAAAAGACATTTTGTCAAGCTGAGTGTGGTGGCACACGCTTGTAATCCTAATAATTTGGAATATTGAGACTGGAGGATTGCAAGTTCAAGGACAGCTGCAGCAATTTAGTGAAGCTCTCAGCAACCTAGTGAGACTGTTTCCAAATAAGAAATAAAAGTCTGGGGATGTAGCTTGGAGGCAGAATGCTTCTAGTTTCAGTTCCCAGTACCATACACACATACAAAAAGGCATTGTGTCAAGCATCTAATCTATGCTAGATGCCAGATTAGGTATCTTTATGTGTTTGTGTTTGTCTATATATGCATATATATGTATACATTTATTTAGATATCATGTGAATATGTATATACTCATGTACATATATATAGATATGTATGCACATATGCACATACACACTTTTTATCTGCTTCCAGTATATTTTGGTTTATTCATTTCCTTGCAAACAAAGACAGAGTGATCTGTGTAAAAGGAGGGCTTGAGACCAAGTGTGAAGATAACCTTTTGTATTTGGTGGTAGGAGAATATGGATAACAATATTTCTGGTACAGTTCTGAAAAGCTTGAAGTCCTGAGGGGAAGAAGGGTAACTTAATTAGTAACAATTTTGTTTTATAGTGCTCTTTTTATATTTATTTTTAATTTTGTAGTTTTTTAAATTTTTTGTTGGTGTATTATATTCATACATCATAATGGAGTAAAACACTTGTGTGGATATACATGTACACATCGCCATTTAGCCCCTATCCAATTCCCACCCCATCCCCTCCCCATCCCTCCTTCCCTTGCTTGGCTTAGTGGTTGACTTCGATATGTTTAAGTACATTGTGTGTTTTAGAGAATTTCCTTCTTTGCCCCTCCCATCCCCTCATTTCGGTTGTCTTGTTTGCTCCTCTATAGGATTTCCTTTTTCATCTAGAGTTCCTCCTATGACCCATTTCTCCTTAGCTTTCACATATTAGGGAAAGCATCTGATTTCTTATATTTTATGACTGACTAATCTCGCTTAGCTTAATGTCCTTCAGTTCCATCCATTTCACTTGTCATTGTAGGAGCTACACTCATTCCAATAGCCTCACATTTGAGATAAAAACCTGAAATATATGACAACTTAAGGCAGGGAAAGAAGTGTTTACTAAAATACTGAATTTTTTTTCATTCACAGCTTTAGCATTTCCGGGTCATGTGGCTGCCTTTAAGGGTGATTTAGAAAAGCTTAAGAAATTAGTAGAAGATGGAGCAATCAATTTTAATGAGCGTGATGATGATGGATCAACTCCTATGCATAAAGGTGACCTGTTAAATTCGTGTTTCATTTTCAGTTCTGATACAATTGCTCTTGTAATTCACCATCTGAAGTAATTATCCATCAGAAGCACATGATAACATAAATCTTTCTTATGGCTTAATAGATACCAGCATACATTTGGGGGTGTACAGAATGACTAATTTTTATTTTAAATCTCATGCTCCATTGATTGATTGATTGATTGATTGTGGTACTGGGGCTTTCTGCCTCTCATTTGTACCTCTGATTTTTGTTCTGAAATTAGATCACACTAAGTTGCAGAGGGCCTCTCTCAGCTGCTAAGGGCTAAGCTGTGATCCTTCTGTCTCAGCCTCCCAAGTACTCCATGCCTAGCTCATATTTCTTTTATAATGTCAGATACCTGCACATTGGCACATTTGAAGGTAATTTCAATGGAATTTCTGTTGTGGCATTGTAATGTTAGTGAAGATGTGAAATGCATGGCTAAATTTCTTAGGATAACATTTGGGGGGGGGGAGCGCTGGGAATTGAACCCAGGGCCATTATACCTCCGGGCTACACCCCCAGCTCTTATTTTTTATTCTTTAGTCTTTATTTTTGAAATAGGGTCTCACTAAATTGCAGAGGGCCTCACTAAGTTGTTGAGGCTGGCTGTGAACCCAGATCTTCCTGTCTTAGCCTCCCAAGTACTGGGATTACAAACGTGTGCCACCATACCTGGCAGGATAACATTTTAAAAAGGACCTGTCAAGCAATGCTAAAATGGAAGTCCTATCTCTTGAAAAAATATAGCAGATTGTTTTTATTTAGACTTGTACAATTTTTTACTTTCATAGAACTATCAATGAACATTGTTAAATTTGAATTATTATTATTTTTTTGGTAATAGACATTGAACCTGGGGGCATTCTACCTCTGAGCTACTCCCCAACCCCTATTTATTTATTTATTTATTTATTTATTTATTTATTTTTATCTTTTTATTCACTACTGGGGATTGAACCCAAGTACATTTTACCTCTGATTTCTACCCCCAGCCCTGTTTTTTTAAAATTTAATTAATTAATTTATTTATTTTGGTGGCACTGGGGGTGGAACCCAGAGGCTTTCTACCTCCGGGCTAGACTCCCAGACCTATTTTATATTTTATTAGAAACAGCGTCTCAATAAGTTGCTGAGAGCCTCACTAAGTAGCTGAGGCTGGCTTCGAACCTGTGAGATCCTTCTGTCTCAGCCTCCCAAGCGTGGGGATTACAAGCGTGCGCCACCACGCCTGGCCCCAGCTCTGTTTTTTACTTATTTTCAAACAAGGTCCCACTAAGTTGCAGAGGGCATAAGTAAGTAGTTGAGGTTGGCTGCAAACATGTGATCCTCCTTTCTCAGCTTCCCATGTACTGGGATTACAAGTATGCGCCATTATACCCAGCTCCCCTTTTGGTTTTAACCAAAAATCAAATCTTTAATCTACTGTACCTGAAATTTCCATTCTGTTTAATTTGTGACACTGTTAAAAGTTCCTTCATGATCTGATGCCATATGATCTTTGTAAAACTCAGAGAAAAAAGATAGTAGGTTGCCTATATTTGTGTTTGCATTGGACATTTTAATAAATAGCTCCTGGAAGTCCCCAAATCATATATTATGTCACCATTGGTTAGGTTTTTATCTTGTTGAACTTTGTTTAATCCATACTTTACATGAAGTATAAAATCTAAGCACCATGTATACCAGTAGTTTTATAAGGTAGTAGATATATTTTTATCACCAACTATATGCCAATATCCTTGAGACAGAATGAGATTTAGATCTTTCTATTAAGGAGCCTACATATTTATACCATGAAAAAACTAGAGATTTTTATAAAGCTGGGCGTGGCGCATGATTGTAATCCCAGCATTTGGGAGGCTGAGACAGGAGGATCGTGGTACGCAGACAGCCTCAGCTACTTAGTGAGGACCTCTGCAACTCAATGAGACCCTGTTTCAAAATAAAGAATAAAAAATAGGGCTGGGAGTGTAGCTCAGAGGTAGAATGCCCCTGGGTTCCATCTTCACTACCGCAAAAAAAAAAAAAAAAAAGAAAAGAAAAAACTAGAGATTTTTATAGGACAGGATGTAATTAATGGTAAAAAGTCTTGACTGTTAAATTACATGCAATAGGAATTTGAGAATAGGAATCGAGGAATAGAAGCAATTGCTAAGGATTGTGGAAATGTTCATAGGAATTTAGTATAAAATCTTAAGCTTATATATGATGCTTGACAGAATATAAATTCTTATTACATTTAATATTTATTACAATTTTAGGATGCAGCATCGTGCACTTCTTATTTAAAAAAATCTCTGTTAAAGACTAGGAAACTGAGGTTCAGAGTGGTCCTGTGCTTTGAAATCACATAGTAAAAGTAGAGCTGAAGCCAGGTTTGGTGGTGCACACTTGTAATCCCAGCATTTGGGAGGCTGAGACAGAAGGATAGCACAGGTTCGAAGCCAGTCTCAGTACTTAGTGAGGCTCTCAGCAACTTAGTGAGACCCTGTTTCCAAATAAAATATAAAATAGGTCTGGGAGTATAGCCTGGAGGTAGAAAGCCTCTGGGTTCCACCCCCAATACCACTAAAAAAAAAAAAAAAAAGTAGAGCTGAGATCACATTTTTTTTTTTTCAAACATTCACTCAAAAGCTCTATAGACATTTATTGAGGGTGTGTATTTGCCAGCCACTTGTTAAATTCTGGGATCATGAAGATCACTGTCCCAGCCGGGCGTGGTGGCACACACTTGTAATCCCAGCATTTGGGAGGCTTAGACAGGAGGATTGCAGTTTGAGGATAGCCTCATCCTCTAGTTAGTGAGGCCCTTTGCAACTCAGACTCTGTTTCAAAATAAAGAATAAAAAATAGGGCTGGGGGGTGTAGCTTAAAGGTAGAATGCTCCTAGATTCCATCCCCAATACTGAAAAAAAAAAAAAAAATCACTGTCCTGCTCTAGATCTGAGTTTTCTAACGCTTCCCTCAAGTTTCAAAGCTTCCTTGAAATGGACTGAAAACAGTAGGTACGAGTTAAATGAAATCCCAGCACTAATGAGGATGTAACAAGAGGACTGCAGGTTTGAAGTCAGCCTCAGGAATTTAGTGTGATCCTGCTTCAAATTAAAAATAGAAAGGGCGAGCCGGGCGTGGTGGCGCAAGCTTGTAATCCCAGTGCTTGGGAGGCAGAGACAGGAGAATCGCGCAGGTTTGAAGCCAGCCACGTGCGCTGGCTTAGGAGACCCTGTTTCCAAATTTAAAAAAATGTAAAAATAGGTCTGGGAGTGTAGCCCGGAGGTAGAAGGGCTTCCAGGAGCCCCAGTACCACCAAAACAACAACAACAACAACAACAACAACAACAACAACAAAAAATAGAAAGGGCTGGTGTGTAACTTGGAGGTAGAATGCCCTGGGTTCAGTCCTCGACCCTCTCCTCCAAAAGTTAAATGAACATGTAGCTTAGTGATGGGCTATCAATGGGAAGAGCAGAGTTGTGCATGAGAAAAATTAATATAGAGTATGAGTGTTTTGAGAAGATTTAGAAAAAGTGATAAACAAGTGTGCTTTGAGAGGCCTATAACTTTTTTTATTTTTGTGTGGTACTGGGGTGGAACCCTGGGGCTTTCTACCTCTGGACTATACTCCCAGACTTATTTTATACTGTATTTGAAAACAGGGTCTCATGAAGTTGCTGAGAGTCTCTTTAAGTACCTGAGGCTGGCTTTGAACCTACGCAGTCCTCCTGTCCCAGTCTCCCAAGTACTGGAATTACAAGCTTGCGCCACCACGCCTGGCTAGAGGCCTATAAATTTTGAGTTGTGAGAGTCAGAGGAATAAGGTGTGTGTGTGTGTGTGTGTGTGTGTGTGTGTGTGTGTGTGTGTGTATAAAATGGAGGAGCTGCTGAGGCATCTTCCTGTTAGGTGTTTCCTTGACTTAATAGAACGGCGTACCCCGGCAACCACGATTTGTATATGGTCAAGGCCGTCAGGGGATACAGAATGGATGTCAGAGGCCAAGCACACCTTTAGGCTTCCCTGAGGGCCCCATTTTGACATCTACAAACTTTGATGTCCTGAGCTCTTGGGCTAGCAGAGACCAGTCTTTGAGTGGACCAGGATGAATTTAGTGTGGGAAACGGCTGGTCAGAAGCTGTGAATGCCAGTGTGATGTCATTCTGACCTTTGATTTGGTTGTCTGTCCAGTAGAAGCTTCTCAGCTGTGGAGTTGGAGTACAAGGCCTCCTGAGTGATCAGTACTGTACTCATTCCAGTGTTGACTGCCCATTTTTCGGAAGATTAAAGCACTCAATTTGTGCCAAGTGTGGTGGCACATGCTTGTAATATGAGACAGGAGGATCTCCATAAGTGGACAGCCTCAGATACTTAGTGAGACCCTTTGCAACTCAGTGAGACCCTGTTTCAAAAAATAATAAAAATTAGGGCTGGTTGTGTAGCTTGGAGGTAGAATGCCCCTGGGTTCTATTCCCAGTACTGCAAAAAAAAAAAAAAAATCAATTTGTATCCTGCTTGAATAAAATATGACCCTTTCACATACTCTTGTATTTGGCTATTAGAGATAAATATTGAACATAATAGACATTATATCAGTTTCAAAAAAAGTAAAATGGAACAAGGCTTTTTTTTTCTGTGGTACCAGGCATGAACCTGGGGGCATTCTATCTCTGAGCTTCACCCCCAGCTCTGTTTTTTATTCTGTATTTTGAAACAGGGTCTCGCTGAGTTGCAAGGGGCCTCACTAAGAACCTGAGGCTGTCAACGAACTGCTATTCTCCTGTCTCAGCCTCCCAAATGCTGGAATTAGAAGCGTGAGCCACCATGCCTGACTGGAGCAAGGCTTTTGAAGTCTTAAGGATCCCTATGGTTGAGATATGCTCACATATTGTGTGTTTCAGTTCTGGTTAGGAAGGCTGGGATGTAGCTCAGTGGAAAATAGCTTGCCTAGCATGCCCAAAGGCCCGGTGTTCAATACCCATCACTGATAAACGTACTTGGATAATAATTAGGAAAAATCAGTTTCAAGTTTAAAATCCATTACCTACTTGCTATGTGATATTAAGAAAATAACATCTTTGAGCTTCAGCTTTTATGTTTGTAAATTTCTCTATATAGGGTCCTGAACAGTGTAAAAAAAAAATATATATATATATATATATATTTTTTTTTTTTCCCCAGTACTGAGGATAGAACCCAGTGGCATTCTACCTCCGAGCTATACCCGCAGCCCCCTTTTGTTTTTAAAAAATTCTTTATTTTGAAATGGGGTCTCAGTAAGTTGCAGAAGGCCTCACTAAGTAGCTGAGGCTGTCCGCAAACTGCGATCCTCCTGTCTCAGCCTCCCAAATGCTGGGATTACAAGTGTGTGCTACCATGCCCGGCTGCAAAGTTAATATTTGATTAAATGTTGTCTAATAGTTGAATAAATGAAATAGAGAAAATAAGATTTGCCCTACCTATTTTTGTTAGCTACTATAAGGATCAATACTTTAAAAGTACTCTATAATAGTATTTTCCAATAGTCTAGATAGTATTATTGGCTACAACTCTGTTGTGTTATTTCTTGTATTTTTTTTTCAAACAGCTGCTGGACAAGGCCACATAGAGTGTTTGCAGTGGTTAATTAAAGTGGGAGCAGACAATAATATTACCAACAAAGCAGGGGAGAGACCCAGTGATGTGGCTAAAAGGTATAGATCCTTATCTTCTTTGCTCCTTTCTTTTTTTTTTTTAAAAAGCTTTACATATACTTTCTAGTGTTCAGAAACCTCTGAGGATTTAATGGGATTTTTAGATGGACTCATATGAAATTCACATTTGACATTGTATCAGCTCCTTTTTCTGTGGCAGTGTTTCTCAGCTGGAAGGTGGTATTTGTCTCCTTTCCTGGCAGGCTGGGGAGGACATTCAGAAATCAGAGGGAGGGTTGTCACTGTGGCCTGCACTTAAATTTAATAGGGTCAGATGCAGGAATGCTAAACATTCTGCAGTGCTCCGAACAGGGATGCACTAAATGCTTTGTTAAGAAACACTGATAAAAAGTAATAACTAGCCAGGTGTGGTGGCGCACGCTTATAATCCTTGCGCTTGAGAGGCGGAGACAGGAGGATCGCACAGGTTCGATGCCAGCCTCACTGGCTTAAGAGACCCTGTTTCCAAATAAAAATATATAAAATAGGTCTGGGAGTGTAGCCCGGAAGTAGAAGGGTTTCCAGGAACCCCAGTACCACCAAAAAAAAAAAACAAAAAAAAACAAACAAACAAACAAACAAAAAAAAAAACAGGCAATAGAAAAAGAAATCACAAGAGTTTTGAAATAGGTTTTGGAATTTACAGTTGAATTAAATATAACACCTATTACTAAATGCCACCTGCTCATTTAGTGAGTCCTAACAGAATATTTAGTTCACATCCATTTGTTCATTTGTTCTTTCATTCGACTTCTTGTCTACTTAGCACAGTCCAGGTACTATGGTTAGAAGTCAGATTATACAAATGAGAAAACAGCCCTTTCTATCAAGGAGCTCACAGTCCTGTGGAGAGATAAATATGTAGGCAGAGTGCTTATTAATTATAATCATTGTACTATATTACATGCTATGCATAAGATATAGTAAAAAAACATAATAGAATCAGGGTGTGTTGGCCCATGCCTGTAATCCCAGCTGCTCAAGAGGCTTACACCAGACTGCAAGTTCAAGGCCAGCCTGGGCAATGTAGCAAATCCTGTCTTATGGGGAAGAAAAAGAGGCAGTAAATACAGGGAATAAAATAGGGTAGTTCTGGGCTATCTCAGTTGAGTAGCTGTTTGAGGTCACACCAAATATCCTGTTGATATTGGATCTTTTCTCCCAGTAGAATTTTGCTAGTAAAAATTATGGAATCAGTTTTTAATCTGAATATTTATCTTTAGTATCCAGTAACTGTTTTGAGTTTCCCACTTAACGGAATATCTGTCAAATTGTCACTGACCTTTAGATGCAGATTTGTTCCTCCACTGGAGGGTGGGTTGATAGAAGAACATGCAGAGTGGAATTACCTAAGTTAAATGTAGACTGCATTTAAATTTAAATTGGAAGAAAAGTGTGCATCTGGTTAATTGTTGATTCTTCTCTACAGGTTTGCTCATTTAGCAGCAGCGAAGCTACTAGAAGGGCTACAGAAATATGATATAGATGATGAGAATGAGATTGATGAAAACAACACGAAGTTTTTTCTAAGGCATGGTGTTGAGGGAAGCACTGACGCCAAGGATGATTTGTGCTTGAGTGAGTCAGATAAAACAGATGCCAGAAGTAAGTCTGCTACCTCTGCTGTGACTTCGCCTTTCAAAAATACATAGCCACTTTTTGCCACACGTTTGGAAATTATTCAAAAGATAGTAACTGTCCACAAAGTAAACTAATTTAATTTTGGGGGGGGGGAACCAGAACTTATACAAGTTTTTTGACCTAGGGATTGTCGAATATATAAAGAAGTAAAAGCCATAGTCTCTGTCCCTCAAGAGGGGAAAATTTTATAAGAAAATAAATATTTAATGCTGGGCGTGGTAGCACACATTTGTATCCCAGTGAAAGGCTGAGACAGGAGGATCGCAGGTTTGAGGACTCTCAGCACATAGAGGGACTCTCATCAACACAGCAAGACCCTATTTCAATATATAAAAATAAAATAGGGCTGGGGATGTGGCTCAGAGGTAGAATACCCCTGAGTTAAATCCTCAGTGCTACAAGAAAAAAAAAAGAATAAATATTTAAGTGGGTCACATAGGAAATGGGAAAAAAAGAGAACTCAAAGATTGTCAATTTTATTGTGTGTGCAGTGCTGAGGATTGAATCCAGGGGCGTTTTACCTCGTAGTCACAGCCCCAGCCCTATTTTATTTTTATTTTGAAAATAAATAAAAGGGTCTTGCTAAGTTGATGAGACTCTCACTATTTGCTGAGGCTATCCTCAAATTTTTGAAATTCTTGTCTTAGCCTCCCAAGTACTGGGATTACAGGCATGTACCACCATCCGCAGCTTGCAAATAATTTTTTTTTGTATGTGTGGTACTGGGGATGGAACCCAGGGGCATTCTACCTCCAAGCTATGCCCCCAACCCTAGTTTTTATTCTGTATTTTGAAACAGGGTCTCACTGAGTTGCAAAGGGCCTCACTAAGTAGCTAAGGCTGTCCACGAACCATGATCCTCCTGTCTCAGCCTCCCAAATGCTGGGATTACAAATGTGCTGCACCACGCCTAGCTCCCAGCCCTATTTTTAACTCTTTATTTTGAAACAGGGTCTCAGTAAATTACGAGGGTCTCACTAAGTAGCTGAGGCTGGCTGTGAATTTGCGATTCTCCTGTCTCAGCCTCCCAAGTACTGGGATTATAAGAGTGTGCCACTACGCCTGGCTTCAAATATTTCATTTGTATGATTACTACTGTCAGGACAATTTTACACCATTAAATGGTATCTGTTTAGGCTACCATAACTAAATGCCCTAGAAGAGGTAGGCTTAACAGTAGAAAATTATTTTCATAAAATTTTGGAGGCTAGCAGTCCTGGATCAAAATTTAGCAACATTATTTTCTGGTGAGGAGGCTCTGATTTTGAGATGGCCATGTTCTCAAATGGCAGAGAGAAAGAGTGAGTAAGTATGAAGGCACTCATCCTTGGCCCAGCACCCTACCCTCCTGCCACCTAACTATAATTACTTCCCATATATCCTCTCTCCAGGTAACGTCACATTAGAAGTTAGAGCTTCTACATAAGTTCATAACTGATGGACAAGCAATTAAAGTATTCTAAATTAGTCAGTGAGCAAAGATGGGAATTCTTTTTTTCTCTCTAGGGGAAGGTTATTAGGTTGATGCAAATAGATACCCAGAAGCCAGCAGGAAGTGGCTTTTCTTAGTATTTTATTTATTATTGAACATACTGGAATTAATCTGAAGTCTAAGAATTGCAGAAAATGAATTTCTATATCATTTTTGTTGGTGATTCAGCTACTGACATATAACTCTCCTACCAGAATTTTTATTCTACAAAATAAAAATTTTTATTCTATGATGAGTCTCAGATCCCTTTAGAATTTCTTGATAGTTTTATTTTAAAATAGCTTTATTGAGATATAATTTATATACCATTTTATTTACTCTTTTTTATGGTGCTGGGGATTTAACCCAGGGGCATTCTACCTTTGAGATACATTTCCAGCCCTGTTTTCTATTTTGAAACAGGATCTCATTAAGTTGCAGGGGGCCTCACTAAGTAACTGAGGCTGGCCATGAACCTGCAATGCTCCTGTCTCAGCCTCCAAAGTACTGGGATTACAAGTGTGCATCACCATGCCCAGCATATTTAAGGTGTACAATTGAATAATCTGTATTCACAGATTTGTGCAAACCATTATTACCACAAACAAGTTTATGTCATATCTATAATCCAAAAAGAACCCTCACCTCCCATTAGTAGTAACTCTCCATTATCCCCCTCTCCCAATCTCCATCTCAAGGCAACTGCTGATCTACTCTCTGATTCATAGATTTGCCTATTTGGGGCTTTTTTCTTTTTTGGTAGTAGGGATTGAACCCAGGGACATTCTACCTTTGAGCTATACCTGCAACTCAGTTTTAATTTTTATTTTGAAACAGGTTCTCATTAGGTTGCAGAGGACCTCACTAAGTCCCCGATGTCTTAGATGTGTTTTTGTTGGTGACACTGATAATGAACAAGAGCTTAGAACTACAGAGAATGTAGTTTATCAAGTCGGATTCAGTTCTTTTGAAATTATTTGAGAAGGACATATTTATGAAGTGATCACTGTTAAAAAGTCAAGAAATTTTAAAAGTTGTTTCAGGAAAGACCAAGAACATGGCTAGAACAGTTTCTTTCCTAGTGTGGTGTTTGATACAAATAAGCTTGTAGCATTCTTGCCTCATGGTGAGGCTCACTGGTCCCCAGTTAGGTAGGGTGCCTGCAGCTAATGAAGGGAAGTCATATGCCATTTTATTGTAGCTATTTAATTTTACTCCAGGGGAGAATTCACTTCTTGGGACACCAGTTTTTTCTTTTCCTTTTCTTTCTTTTCCTTTCCTTTCTTTTCTTTCCTTTTTCAGTAGCACCTACAGGAGATTTGTTTACTTTCTTGTGCTTCTAGACTTCCTGGAAACAAGTCTCAGTTCAGGGAATTTTTTAGTGGCTTATGTTAGGGTTATTTATTCTAGAGCCTATAGCCATTTGAGGCTTGGCACCTGGCTCAAGATTCTTGTCACGTGTCGCCTAGCCTCCATGAGGTCATTTTCACTGCCAAGCCACTCACTGTTGCTCAGGGACATAATTTCCATCTTTGATGGAGATCCTGTGAATATCATAGGTACTCTTTTAATACATGGTAATTTGTATTGTTTATTGGAAAGTTTCCCCTTTATTGAGTTGAAATCTCTCTTTATCAGGAACAGAATAAGTCTTTCAAACTACAGCCTTTCAAATATTAAAAAATAGTTATACAAGATAAATCACCATAGCTCTTTCATTCTTTTTATTCTTTTTATTCTTTTTTATTTTTATTTTTATTATTTTTATTATTTTTATTTTTACAAGTTCCATTCACTTTATTTTTGTGGTATGAAAATCCTATGTCATAGCCACAGCTGGAGCTTGGGTCCTCTGCACAGAGACTCTGGTATGGGTTTTTACAAGATGGTCCGTGAACTCCTGATAGGGAGATTTGGTAAACACTGTCTCTTTCCAGAGATCTGGGGTCAGGTAGCTATAGGTCTTTGAGATGGCATCAAAGGTGGCCTTGGCAAAGTTGCCCAAAGTGGCAGTGCAGCCCCTGGCAGAGGTATAGCAGTCGTCAATCCCAGCCATCATCAGCAGCTTCTTGGGCACAGGGGCTGACACGATGCCAGTGCCTCTGGGGGCGGGATGAGGCACACCAGCACAGAGCCACGGCGTCCTGTCACCTTGCAAGGGACAGTGTGGGGCTTGCCGATCTTGTTCCCCCAGTAGCCTCTCCGCACAGGGATGATGGAGAGCTTGGCCAAGATGATAGCCCCTCAGATGGCCGTGGCTACCTCCTTAGAGCACTTGACACCCAGGCCAACGTGACCGTTGTAGTCCCCAATAGCAACAAACGCCTTATACCTGGTCCGCTGGCCAGCACGGGTCTGCTTCTGCACAGGCATGATCTTCAAAACTTCATCCTTGAGTGATGCACCCAAGAAAAAGTCGATGATCTCAGACTCCTTGATGGGCAGGGAGAAGAGATAAATCTCCTCCAGCGACTTGATCTTCATGTCCTTAACCAGGCGACCAAGCTTGGTGACGGGAATCCACTCCTTGTCCTCAGCTTTGCCCCCCGGCCACGTCCCCGACCCTGACTGTGACCCTGGAGGCCGCTGCCAAAGCCTCCGCGGAAGCTGCCACGGCCTGCCATGCCTGGGCCCCCGGGCCCTCCGGGCCCTCCCCGCTGCACCGGTGTCATCCGCCATTTGGTGTTTTCCAGGAGAAGCTTTTTTATTGTTTTTTAAATTGAAGTGTTGGTGATCGAACTCAGGGCCTCATGCCTGCTATGCAAGTGCTCTACCACTGAACTACGTCTCCAGCCCCTTTTCAGTCTTTTCTTATGTGACTTTTTATTTTTTCTAATCCCATCTTCCACCTTGCTTACTAGTAGTTATGGTGATTCCCAATCCTATATACTCAGATTTGTCTGAGGAACTTTTATTAAGTACAGATACCTGAATTTGTAGGTCTGGCATGGGCTCAAGCATATACATCTTTAAAAAGCACCGCACTTGATTCTGGTGATTGAAGTTTGGAACCTGCAACTTTAACCTATTGATACATTCATCAGAGTAGTGTTAGGAAAAGGCTGTAATTTGCTAATTTACAAATGAAGTTTTTGAATTTTTCATGACTTACGTGTGTGTGTGTGTGTGTGTGTGTGTGTGTGTGTGTGTGTGACTAGGGATTGAACCCAGGGCCATTTACCTCCAAACTGCACCCATAGCCTGATTTTTTTTTTTTTTAATTTTAGTTTGGAAACAGGGTCTCACTAGGTTGCTGAGAGATCTTTAAATTGCCAAGGCTGGCTTTGAACTTGTGATCCTCCTGTCTCAGCATCCCAAGTACTGGGATTACATCCATGTGCCACCATACTTGGCTTGAGTTTTTGAATTTTTGTACTACTCTTTTTTTTCATTACTTGGATCAAACCCAGGAGCATTCTACTCCAAGCTGTACCCCACTCCTATTTTTTATTCTTTATTTTGAAACAACGTCTCATTAAATTGCAGAGGACCTCACTGAGTAGCTGAGACTGGCCACAAAACTGCAATTCTTCTGTTTCAGCCTCCCAAGTACTGGGATTATAAGCATGAGCCACCATACCCAGCTCTGAATTTTATACTTTTGATATTTTGGTCCATATAATTGTTTTTATTGAGAGGGTCTCTTCTGTGCATTGTATAAGTAACAACCTAGATTCCACTGGCCCACCCTCCCTGCCCCCGAGATGTGACAAGCTCATGTCCTATGGGTGAGAAAAATTATCCCAGGTTGAGAACCACTGCCATAAAGGATAGAAAAGAAGAAAAGATAGCTGTGATAGTTGGAGAATGATTCAAAGTGGCTTAAAAAAAAACACACTTCCCCCTTTCCGTATTATCTTTTATAGGTATTATAAGTAACTAATTTGGGGCTGGATTAGGCTTATTTTAAATGAATTAAACTGGGCATGGTGGTACACACTTGTAATCCCAGCATTTGGGAGGCTAAGACAGGAGGATCACCATTCACAGACAACCTCAGCTACTTGGTGAGGCCCTTTGTAACTCAGACCCTGTTTCAAAATAAAGAATAAAAAATAGGGCTGGGAGTGTAGCTTGGAGGTAGAATGACCCTGGTTTCCATCCCCAATATAAAATTAATTACATATACTTTAGTGTTTCTAATTTTTTTTTTTTTTTTTTGGTGTTACTGGGGATGGAATCCTTCTACCTCTGGGTTATACTCCCAGACGTATTTTATATTTTTATTTGGAAACAGGGTCTCTTAAGCCAGTGAGGCTGGCTTCGAAACTGCGCAATCCTCCTGTCTCCGCCTCCCAAGCATGGGGATTACAAGAGTGTGCCACCACGCCTGGCTAGTGTTTCTGATTTTTTGACATACAGTAGATTATGTAATATATTATATCTTATAATATATTATAATCTTAAAACACTGCAAGTCATCTTTTTTTTTTTTTTGGTGGTACTGGGGTTCCTGGAAGCCCTTCTACCTCCGGGCTACAGTCCCAGACCTATTTTTACATTTTTATTTTGGAAACAGGGTCTCCTAAGCCAGCGTGCGTGGCTGCCTTTGAACCTGCGCGATCCTCCTGTCTCTGCCTCCCAAGCGTGGGGATTACAAGCATGCGCCACCATGCCCGGCTCAAGTCATCTTTAAACCATCTTGTCCTTATCATTTGCAGTTGTAATAATCTAATACATGCTCCAGCAGCAAAAACAACAACAACAACAGCAACAAAATTCCTACGTTTACGTTTTATTTCATTGCTTGCTCATCTGGACATTGTGTTACTGATATTTATCCTTTTATGTATGTACCACTCTTCCTTCAACTCCTTCCCAAACCACACAGGCGGTGGCAGTAGAAGAAAATGCTTGAGAGGGCTGATACTGTGTGAACACATAAGCTGTTATCTGTCTAAATTAGGTTCTTATTCAACTCTGTCTTGCAGTGAGAGCTTACAAGAAAATTGTAGAGTTGAGACGCTTGCTGGAAATTGCTGAGAGCAACTATAAACACTTGGGTGGGATAACAGAAGAAGATCTAAAGCAGAAGAAAGAACAGCTGGAGTCTAAGAAGTAATGTTAAAACTTTAATGATTTGTATTTAGTTACCTCCCTAAGTGCCACGTGAAGCTTTGTTGAACAGCAGCTTGTTCTTTCATCTTGACAAAGGGTATTGGGTTCCATCCTTCTTCTCTTCCAAGTCTCCAGATGGAGGAGCTTAGATTTTTTAATACTTTCATTGGTGCATTGTAATTACACACAGTAGTGTAGTTCAAATTGATTTAAACACACACGCACACAGCACTTGGTGTGTTTCTCTCTGGTTCCCACTCCAGTACCCCTCTCTCTTCATACATGTTAGTGAGATTGATAGTGATTCCTTCAGCATTATTTGAGCTGTTTCTTTCATCATTTCTCACTTTTTCCCTTCTTCTCCTCCCTCCCCCAGTACCCCTCCACTCTTCTACTAGTCTCTTTCATTTATCTGAAGTCCCTTTTGACTCTTACTTTTTAGTCTAGCTTCCATATAGGAGAGAAATACATATGCACCTTGACTTTCTGAGACTGGCTAATCTTATTTAGCTTTATATTTTCTAGTTCCATTCATTTTTTTGCAAATGACATAATTTTGTTCTTCTTTGTGGCTGAGTAAAATTCCATTGTGTGTATGAGTTAAAATTTTTAAAATGTGATAAACTACACAAAATATAAAATTTATCTTCTCAACTGTCTTTAAGTATATAGTTTAAAGTGTTAAGTATATTCACATTATAATGCAACTAAATCTTCAGAACTCTTTTCATCTTGAAAAGCAATGTTCTTTGAGAAGTTGTAAAGGATTTTTTTTTTTGCAACCACAACTATTTTAAGTGTTTCAACCAGCACAAGTGATATAGCCTCTAAACATCCCCATCAGACTGGAATGCTCACTCACAGATATGAGACCCACTCCTGTGCCTGTTGATGGTCATGCCCACGAGGCAGTGAGCAGTTGTGTGTCTTCACATTTCACCTCCTGTGCCTTAAATGGGCTCCCTGGATGTTGGGTACCTCTCTAGTTAATTAATGCCTGCTAGAGTCAAAGATGCCCCATGTGTCTTTCCTCCCATTGCCTCTCTGCCTGTCTGCTGTCTAGAGTAGACAGGAACAAAGTGGGAAAGAAGATGGCACTTGAAAATTAATCAGACATGGCCTGTTAAAGAGAGCCTTGAATTACATGAATTTTCTTCCTCCTCCTCTACTTTCCTGCCTTGTCCGTTGGTTTTTATCTCTTTCCTTCATACTCTTAGAATTGCCTGTTTCTCTTTCCTCCATCCTATTCTGAATCTAGCCTCAGTAAGAAGTCTGGTAAAGATATTCAAAAGTATCATCTCAGTCTTTGATAAGATTAACATTATCCTTGATGGATGACACGTAGGAATTTAAACAAGACAAAACCTAGAGCCAGAATATTCTATATCTTAATGGGATTTTAAATGCTAGGAAACTGTGGTAGAATTTTTTTTCTTTTAATTCAAGGGCTTTCTTGGTATTTCATAAATGACATTATATATCATTGCCTCTATGCTGCTTTAAATATTTTGAGATGTAGATTTTTTTTTTTATGTGTGTGTTTATTGGTCTTGGCCTAAGAGCCTAGTTGGAAGTTCTTAGATCCTTTGATTTATTTTTTGGGTATGAACATTTGATGTTAGATATAAGTGTAAAAAATTACTGGATAAATATTGATTCAGAGGATACATTTTTTATTTTTTGTTAGCTATTAGATCAAACAACAAAACATAATTAATGTCCTAGGGATGATTTTTTTCTTCTTATTTGTTGAACATGTGGGTTTCTGTAGTTGACTTTCTTTTTTCCTATCCCCAGTCTTAACCCCACACATATTTCTACCAGAACTCCTACTGTATCCTTTTGTGTGTGTGTGTATGTGGGGGGAGGTCTGGGGAGGGAACCCAGGGACATTTGACTTTCAAGCCACACCCCCTGCCCTATTTTTTAAATATTTTATTTTGAAACAGGGTCTCATTAAGTTGTGGAGGGCCTCATTAGTAGCTGAGGTTGTCCATGAACCTGCGATCCTTCGGTCTGAGCCTCCCGAATGCTGGGAATACAAGTGTGTGCCACCATGCCTGGCCATACTGTATAGTTTTAGTTTTTTCTTTTAGGGGCCTGGCACGTAACTCAGCATGCCTTGGGTATTCCAGATAAAAACCTGGTTCAAGTCACAGAAACTCTAGTCTGGATTATTGTAACACCATCCTGAAGTCTCCCCATTTCCTTTCCCTGCACCCTCACCCAAACCCCTATCATATAGCTTCTTCTAAACACCATTCAGAGTAGTATTAAAACTTTAGTGAGAGGCAGGGCATGGTGGTGCACACTTGTAATCCCCGCGCTTGGGAGGCTGAGACAGGATTGCGTAGGTTCGAAGCCAGCTTCAGCTACTTAGTGAGGCTCTCAGCAACTTAGTGAGACCCTGTTTCCAAATAAAGTGTAAAATAAGTCTGGGAATGTAGCCCGGAGGTAGAAAGCCCCTGGTTTCCATCCCTAGTACCACAAAAAGAAAAAAAAAATAAAACTTTAGTGAAATCATGTTGTTTCTTTGTCAAACCCTCCAATAACTTCCCATTTCACTGAGTAAAAGCCAAAGTCCTTACTGTCACTTATAAGACTGTTCTGCTTCCTCTTTACCTCTGACCTGCACTACTCTAGCTTTTATTCTTTAAGTTACTCCAGCCAAATTGGCCTCTGGTTTTCTTATTTTTTTCTCCCTGGGCATAATTCTGCCTTAGGGTGTTTGCACTTGTTTCTTTGTCTGGAATGCTCTTTCCCCATGTCTAAAATGTTCTCTCTCCTATTACTTTGCTCAAAGCCCCTGTTTCAATAAAGCCTTCCTTGGAAAGTGTTAATCACCTCCTCCACATTTTTATTTCACTCTTGTTTTATTATTTCCCTCCCTTAGGACTTGTTACCTTCTAATATAACATATATTTTACTTAATTATTTTTTCATACTTATATCGGTGCATTATAATCTCACATCATAATAAAGTTAACAGTGATGTGACGTACTTGCACTTGATGGGATTTCCCTTGACTCCCTTCACTTCTCACTTTCCCCACACAGGATATTGAGGTTGGCGTTAGTATACTTATTTATTTTCCTTACTGTCCACCACTAAGGTATTAGAGGGCAGATTTTGGCCTTCTATTCACTACTTATCCCTGATAGGTAGAGCAGTATTGGTTCATAGTAGATCTTTAACACATAGTTGTTGAATAAATAATTTATTTTATTTGCCTTAAATATAATACATGGATACTTTCTACTGTTACTAAAAATAGTTGTTATTTGACTTTGGAGGTTGATTGAAAAAAAAATTTTTTTTTTTTTGACAGGACCATTAAAGAGCTGCAGGGCCAGCTGGAGTATGAACGACTCCGTAGAGAAAAATTAGAATGTCAACTAGATGAATATCGAGCAGAGGTGGATCAACTTAGGGAAATACAGGAGAAAACTCAGGCCTCCAACTTCGCGGAGATGGTTGGTGTTCTTAATACATTCTTTTTCTTAAGAAATGGCATATAAGCCGGTGTGATGGCGCACACTTGTAATCTCAGCATTTGGGAGACTGAGACCGGAAGATCGCAGTTTGTAGACAGCCTCAGCTACTTGGGCCCTCTGCAACTTAGTGAGACCCCATGAACATGTGCCTTGTCCTATTACTGGAGCTTCTGTGTTCAGATCTGTCCTAACTAGGTATAGAACTTTTGTTTTTTTCTTTAATGGACTGGAGATTGAACCCAGGGGCATTCTACTACTGAGTTATACCCCAAACCTTTTTTATTTTGAAATAGGATTTTGCTAAGTTACTCTGTGCTGGCCATGAACCTGTGGTCTATCTCAGCAAGTGCTGAGATTCCAGGCTTGTACCACTATGCAGCTAGCGAATATCAGTTGTTTCTAGTTCCCTCCCTTGCTTCTTTCCATAGCATTTATTGATTTATCTGTGCTAGATCACGAGAAATACCAAGATGATGAGAGATTTTTCAGGAACACTGAGGGATGGGGCATAGTGAAAAACGAGACAAGAGCAGGTAAAGGGAGGTTGTGCAATCACAAAAGAGGGAATGGCGGAGCTGGGAAAGGTAAATCCTAGCTCCGTATGGCTTGCAAGAATCCAGATGACATACTGACACTTTCTGCATTTCAGTTAGTAGTATGTTGTGAAATATTAGTCTAAAATAGAAGAAACAAGGTGCTCTCTTTTGGGGATCCCTTAGAGATGAATGATTCTTTCAAGGTACATTCTTATGATTCAGCGCAGTCTTATGAGACAGCAAAATATGAAGAACTGATACTTCAGATTTGGGAATATACTTACATAAAATTCCCCCCAAAATTTAATCATCACTGAAAATACTCAGCATAATGATGTGAGACTGTAATGCATCAATAAAAGTATAAAAAAGAAAAAATATCCAGCATAATCTTTTCTTTTGAATAGAAAATATAGAAAAATGGAAATACGTGCTAGAATGAATATTTTATTTGACTTTTTTCCCTTTGTTTATAGGAAGATGACTCATGTGAGTCCAGCAAAGAGAAGAGGCGAGTGAAAAAAAAGGTGTCTTCTGGGGGAGTGTTTGTAAGAAGGTACTAATCAATGAAATACCTGTGAATAAACTTTCTGGATTTTTCTCTTTCATTTAACAATTTTGTACAAATGTAAATATACATTCTTCTTAGAATTATAATATGCTACTATTCTAATTATGAAGGTAGAAATGTTGTATGATACCAAAGGGATTTTTATTTTTATTTTTTTTGCAGTACTGGGGATTGAACCCAGGGGCATTGTGCCTCTGAGCTATATCCCTGGATCTATTTTTTTATTCTTTATTTGGAAATAGGGTCTCACTAAGTTGTGGAGGGCCTAAGTAGTTGAGGCTGGCTGTGAACCTGTGATCCTCCTGTCTCAGCCTTCCAAATATTGGGATTACAAGCCTGTACCACCACAGCTGGTTCCAAAGAAAATTTTAAACTACATTGATTCAGTTGTGCAATCCCTTGCAATATATATTTTATATACCTACATTAAGTTATTAGTTTTTAAGTATTCACATAAACTGTAAAGTAGGCAAGTCAAAGGAAATCAAAGAAAATCTAGTTCTAGATATTAAAATGATTAAAAATTCTATTTTGGCTCTATATTGGAATTATTTCTTTCATTTTCTACAGAGTACCTTTTTTTTTGGTGGTACTGGGGATGGAACCCTTTACCTCTGGGCTACACTCCCAGACCTACACACACACACACACACATATATATATATATTTATTTATTTGGAAACAGCGTTCTTAAGCCAGCGAGGCTGGTTTCGAACCTGTGTGATCCTCCTGTCTCCGCCTCCCAAGCGCGGGGATTACAAGTGTGCGCCATCACGTCGGGCCAGAGTACCATATTTTACTACTAGTGTGCATATAGTTCTAAAATTTTTGCTTTTTATTTTTAAAATGATATTTAAAAAACATCTACACTTTGGATAAAATATCAGACCAGTAAGTAAGTTTTAGAAAAGAACAACTTATAATAGCAACCAGGTATCTCTCAGAAAAGCTTTACGTAAAATGAAAAGCTGCTTTTATAAAAAAAAAAAATGTGAGCTGGGCATGGTGGCTTATGCTTATAATCCCAGCATTTGGGAGGCTGAGACAGGAGGATCGTGGTTTACAGACAGCCTCAGCTACTTAGGCCCTCCAAAACTTAGTGAGACCCTGTTTCAAAGAATAAAAAATAGGGCTGGGGGTGTAGCTCGGAGGTAGAATGTCCCTGGGTTCCATCCCTAGTACCACACACATACATACAAAAATGTGCTTGCCAAGAATACCCATTTAATAATTCAACTTTTTTTTGTTTGTGGTACTGGGGATGGAACTTAGAGGCATTCTACCTCCGAGCTATACCTTATATCTATCTTATTCTTTTATTTGGAAATCAGGTCTCATTAAGTTGCAGATGGCCTCACTAAATTGCTAATGCTGGCCTCAAGCCTGTGATCCTCCTGTCTCAGCCTCCCAAGTACTGGGATTACAAGTGCGCATCACCACACCCTGTTCCCCTTTGTCTTCTTGACAGTGGGTGTGGTGATGAGCCACTGGACCTTGTAGATGAGGGCAACACCAGGGAAGTTAAAACAGTGAGATTAGGGGGATCCAGGGCCCTGACCTCATGGAACTACCGCTGGAGCCCCGAGAGTCTTTAAGTCACTATGATCTAGTATTGTTGTAGCAGCTAAAGTGAAATTGTAATACAATTCCCAAAATATGTATATTTATTTATAAATCAGAGTATTGTCATGTTAGGTTAATGAAACAAAAACAAGTGAAAAGGTATTAAAAAGAGATCTAAGTTACTTTATTCTTATGACTCAGTAGACTGTACATCTCTTGAGAAAGAGTGCTTACATTGGAGACTGTTCTTGAATGAGGGTGTGCAATTTGCGGTTAAAGATTGAGGTCTAGGTGACCTTTATGCTGGGTGACTTTGAGTAACTTAGTGCCACTAAGTAAGTTTCTTCAGCTGTAAAATGAGGATAATATTATCTTCCTAAGAAAACAGCTATGGCGAGTAGGTGGGTTGATATTCTACTTGTCATATAGTCAGTGGGTTGCTGTTAGTCCTCAGTCACTTTCAGAGAGGGTGACTACTACAGCCTTTCCACTGCCTTTTTATATTAAAAATATTCTTTAAAGGATAACTTTAAGCCAGGCATGGTGGTGCACACTTGTAATACCAGTACTTGGGAGGCTGAGACAGGAGGACTGCAGGTTCAAAAACAGCCTCAGCAAGTACTGAGACTTGCATCAACCTAGGGAGATCCTGTTTCCAACTAAGAATCAAATAGTGCTGGGAGTGTCAAAGGTAGAATGCCCTGGGGGCTCTATCCCCAGTGCCACATACTCACACACAAAGTTAACTTTAAAATGTTACATATCAAAATTATCAAAGTTTGACAAAATAAACATTGTAAGCTTAAATAACCGTGACTTACGCCTAGTACTTATTTACTCTTGCCTGGTCTCTAGTCATCACAGCAGCATGAATTAGGCAGGTTAGGATTTCTTCTGTGGCCAAGAAAACAGTTAATCCTCTAGAAGGTTTCTCACTGCTCATAGAAAATTCTCCAAAGATGTAGTATTTTGAGAAACTCAGTATATGAAATAAAATGAGCATATCCAGAATCAAATATTTAAAATAGTAAAAAGTTTGGGTTAAGCTGGGCGTTTGGCGCACACTTGTAATTCCTGCGCTTGGGAGGTGGAGACAGGAGGATCGTGGAGGTTTGAAGGCAGCCTCGCTGGCTTAAGAGGCCCTGCTTCCAAATTAAAAAAATATATAAAATAGGTCTGGGAGTGTAGCCCGGAGGTAGAAGGGTTTCCAGGAACCCCAGTACCACCAAAAAAAAAAAAAAAAAAAAAAAAAAAAAAGAAGTCTGGATTAAGGACAACTGAGAAGCCTGATGTGGTGGCGCACACTTGTAATCCCTGTGCTTGGGAGGCTGAGACAGGAAGATTATGTAGGTTCGAAGCCAGCCTCAGCTACTTAGTGAGACTCTTGGCAACTTAGTGAGACCTTGTTTCCAAATGAAGTATAAAAAACTAAGTCTGGGAGGATAGCCTGGGGGTAGAAAAGCCCCTGGGTTCCACCCCCAATACCACGCACACACACAAAAAGGACAACTGAGATTTACTCATCGATATGAATATGCTGTGACCTGATTTTGATGAAGGATACAGCATTATTCAACAGGCATTTAACAGGCACATCATGTGTGTAGAGGATTTCTGGCTCATAGTGAAAAATCTATAAAATACATGTAATAATCAAAACAACTCTATACATTTTATACTAGGTATTATATACTTACACTACAGCATAGAAGTATTTTAAAATTTATTGGTTTAGGTCATTATAAAAAATAAAACAATCACCGCGATGTATCCGGCCATATAGTAAGACACTTTCAAACTCCAAACAACTGTTTTAGTAAGTAACCTTTCATTTTGTATAGAAATTTCACTGTGCAGTAATTATCAGGAAAGTTAAATACAGTTACTGTGTAGGCTGGGGAATAGTTTTCAAATATGCAGCAGATGCCAGGAAAATTCTATTTGATTTACAAAGTTGTTGAAACACAAGAAAACACTAGTTCAGTTTCTATTAACTACCAAAAGAATAAGGACAAATGCCCTTCTGTCTCAAATAACCAAGCTTTAGATGACAGATTTTCAGTATAATAAAACACAAAGATAAAAACGCCTAAAACACTTCTATTTAGTCCATATGTATGTTGAATGATCTTGCTGTAAGATGCTGCTACAATGACAGTGTTCAAAGAAATATCTTCTGGTGCAGTGTTCTAAGAAGTCAACGGCTACAATAGTAGAAGCATTAGTCTTACTTCCAAAATCTATAAAATCCCAGTGCTATCGCCAGGCAAGTAAACACTGAGGCTGTGAAAAACAAAACAAAAACCAAAACTATGTTATAGGTCATATATTTGTAATTATTTTGCAGAGATTAACTGAATAGTGTTATCTTCAATTTAAAAGAAGCAAAAGCAAAGGAAATCAATTTCCTACTGTATCTTTTCATTCCTCAGAAAATTAAGGATAAAAGATATTCTTTTTTTGTGTGTGGTACTAGGGAGGGAACTCAGGGGGCATTTTCTTTCCAAGCTACACCCCTAGCCCTATTTTTTATTTATTTGGAAACAGGGTGTTACTAAGTTGTGGAAGGGCCTAAGTAGCCGAGGGTGTCCATAAACTGTGATACTTCTGTCTCAGCCTTCCAAGTATGATAAATGATATTCTATTTTTTTAGGGGGGGGTGTCTGGAGATGGAACCCAGGGTTATTTGACCTCTGAGCAATACCCCGTGCTGTATTTTTTATTCTTTATTTTGAAACTGGGCCTCACTGAGTTGCAAAGGACCTCACTAAGTAGCTGAGGCTGTCCGTGAACCGTGATCCTTTAGTCTCAGCCTCCCTAATGCTGGGGTTACAATCATGTGCCACCACACCTGGTGATAAAAGATATTCTTAAGTGCAGGGTTAATGCTAATTATATTTTTCTTTCTCTCTCTTTTTTTTTTTTTGTGGCACTGAGGCTTGAACCCAGGAGGTATTCTACCTCCAAACTATACTCCCAGACCTATTATATTTATGTTTTGAAACAGGGTCTTACTTACCTAGGTTGCTCAGAGTCTCACTTGCTGAGACTGTCTTCAAACCTACAATCCTCCTGTCTTAGCCTCCCAAATACTGCATGTATCACCAGTCCCTGGATTAAGGCCAATTCTTATAAGATATCTATATCTATATCTATATCTATATCTATCTATCTATATATATAAATATATGAATAAAAAAATTTTTTTTTGCAGTACTGGGGATGGAATCCAGGGGCATTCTACTTCTGAGTTACAACCCTAGCCCATTTATTTTTTTTAATTCTTTATTTTGAAACAGGGTCTCACTGAGTTGCAAATTGCCTAAGTAGCTGAGTCTGTCCACAAACCACTATCCTCCTGTCTCAGCTTCCCAAATGCTGGGATTACAAGTGTGTGTTATCACGCCCAGGTCCATTTTAAGACAAAATAAGGATGAAATAATTTATAAAGATGTAGATACGCCAGGCGTGGTGGCACACGCTTGTAATCCCCGTGCTTGGGAGGCAGAGACAGGAGGATCACACAGGTTTGAAGCCAGTCTTGCTGGCTTAAAAGACCCTGTTTCCAAATAAAATATATATATAAAAAAATAGGCCTGGGAGTGTAGCCCAGAGGTAGAAAGGCTTCCAGGAACCCAGTACCAAAAAAAAAAAAAAAGTACACACACATACACACACACACACATATATATGTATATATATATATGTGTGTGTGTGTGTGTGTAAGAATTTACACATATATTTAAAGTCATTAATTTAAAGTCATTAATATTAGATTTATTAATGACTTATAATTAGAAACTTCAATTTCATATGATAAATCAAAAACCATCTTTCTTACCTGTATTAAACATTATATATTCAAGCTATAAAGTAGATATCCATTTATCTATGAGAAAATTTATATATGTGTGTGTATGTATGTGGTGTTGGGAATTGAACAAGCCAGGCAAGTGTTCTACCTCTGAGCTACATTCCTGGTCTGAGAGGAAAATTTGCCTTTTTAGTACATTTAAAAACAACTATTTTGTCTGGGCGTGGTGGCGCATGCTTGTAATCTCAGCATTCAGGAGGCTGAGACTGGAGGATCATGGTTTGCGGACAGCCTCAGCTACTTAGTGAGGCCCTCTGCAACTCAGTGAGACCCCGTTTCAAATTAAAGAATAAAAAATAGGAAGGGGGTATATAGCTCAGAGGTTTAATGTCCATGGGTTCCACCCTCAGACCCTCAAAAACAAAAAACAAAACAACAAAAAAACCCCAAAACAACAACAACAACAAAACCCCAACTCTTTGCATGGGCACAGTGGCCTGTTGTTCCAGCTACTTGGAAAGCTGGGGCCAGGAGTTTGAGACTGCCTGGGAAAAACAAACAAAATAATTTTAATTTTCAAAGAATGAAATTTTAATGAAAACTCTTAAAAAAAAAAACTCAACCAGGTAGAAGAAAAGACAGAGAAAGCATAAGGCTTTCTAGTTAATATACCACTTGCTTTTGGAGGGCAGTGGTAGTGACTGAACCCAGGGCTTCACCGCATGCTCAGTGAGCACTCTACCACTGAGCCACCTCATTTCACTTCCCATCTGTTCTTCATATTACATCATTATAGACAGAAATTCTTTCTGTTCTCACAGCTTTAAGAAGTTAAGGGGGCCAGGGATGTGGCTCAGTGGTAGGGTACTTACTTAGCATGAATCAGATCCTGGGTTCAAGACCCAGTACTTCAAAAAACAAAGGTTTTTTTTTTTTTTTTTTTTTTTTTTTCCAGGGGGCAGTGCTTTAGGGACTCTCTTGTTTCCAGCTTACTTAAATGGCTATGAAAATACTTTAAAAATGAAGAATGTGAGATGATGGGCAAATTTATGACTAAAGATGTAAGAAATTAGCGATGTCAAGTAAAACTATTCTAATTAAAATGCACAAAGTAGTTATACATTATCCCATTCGATGCCACTACTCACTGAAACTTGGTTAATGACAAGATCAGTTTCTCAATTTTAAGAAATGGGATTATGCTTTTTTAAGATACAAAGGGAAGCTGGACAGTTGAGAAAGAATAGCATCTACAGTGTCTTTGTGTGTGTGTGTGTGTATGTGTGTGTGTGTGTGTGTGTGTGTGTGTGTGTGTGTGTGTTACTAGGGGTTGAATCCGGGGGTATACTTTCTTTGAGCTACACCCCTAACCCTGTTTCAAATGAAACAGGGTCTTGATCAGTGGCCTAGGCTGGCCATGAACTTGTGATCCTCCTGTCTCAGTATCCCAAGTACTGGGATTACAAGCGCACACCAGTGTGCCTGTTAAGAATGTCTTGTCTTATTGCCGATCATACATTAGTCCATTTGATCCTGCTCCTATTTACTGTTCCAGGTAGTATGCTAAGCAATTATGTACAGTTATGTACATTAATAAGCAATTATGTACATTACCTTATTTAACCATAATTAAGGTCATATAAGATTGGTGGTTTTATCCCCACTGCATAGATGGGGCAACAAGCTCAAAGTGACATGACTAACAAGTGGTCAAGCCAGCATTCAAGATGAGAGATATCTGACTCCAAACTCCTCCTTGAAAACTACTCTGCTCTCATTTATATTGTGATACCTGAAGGAATCAATCTGATTTGTCTTATTTTGTGTAGATGGTTTTATTATTTGCTAATTTAAGAACTGACAAATTAAGTCTTACACACTCAAATGAATACTTCTTTATTGTGAAGAGAGAGGCATTTTCTTTGTTAGAATACACATGTGTTACCACATTTAGTTTCTTTATGGCTAATTGCTGTTACTTTAGCTTTTATTACTTGTTGTTGCCATTATGCTAACCATGGAGCCACCCCAAATTATTTTAAATTTGTTGTTTAATCTTATGTCTAGGATACATCCTATGTATATGTACAATACATATATGCATGTGCCTGGGGAGTTTTAGGTATTCTGTAAAAGTTAGTTTTTATTACTATTTATCTTCCCAGACCAGCAGCTGCCATATTAACTAACACACACTAAGCCGACTCTGCCATTACTTACTGCTCTTGCCTCCTTGGGAACAGTGATTTGGGCCAAAGGAAGTTATCTGTCCCAAGAGGGTCCATTCAGACTAATTCCCTGAGATATTCTGAGTTGGAGAAAAGGAAAGGGAATAGTTTTTCTTGTGAAAGTGGAATGATATAAATCTAGGAGTGATATAAAACTAGTGGTGATGCTTACAACTCCCAGAGGAAGCTGGAGTGAGAAAATGAGGCTGGCATTCAGAGACAGTATCTAAAGTTTTGTTCCAATTATCCTTCTGGTTAGGCTAAACTTGTCCTTCCATAGTTTGACAGTAAACCAACATATTCCCTTTTATGACTATGCTGGTTCAAGTTAGACATATATACTTAAACTAAAAGAATATTGAATAATTTAAGCATTAAAGGTAACTATTACTATAGTTCCTTCTTTTCTTCTGTACCTGCAATGGTTACCTTGAGAGGTAGGAAATAACAGGTTTAAAAAATGGCAGCATTCCTTTCTCTGACAATCTTACCTGCAAGATACCGAACTGTTTGAAGTTTGTTAGACTCCATCAGTGTTTTTAAGGAAGCAATTTCAGTGTCAATTTTATTGCTGGTCTCTGAAATAACACTTTTGGTTTGAGTATCCTGTAGTAAATAACAATAAATAAGAAAACTAAATTTTGTCCCTGTTATTATGGATAAAAACATTCCCCTTAGAAACCTTCACTTATGTGCTAATTATGCACTGTAAAAACCTTAGGAAAATAAAGTGCATAGTAGTATTAAAACAAGTGAATGCAAACTGACAAATCACATTCTTTCAATTTTCATATTTGGAGGTACTTTGTTAGGACTGTCATGTGCAAAGCCTATTTTACTAAAAACCTCATAAGACATTTTTTCTTTATATTTGGATTAGTGCAATGTAATCATACATCATAATGAGATCCAAAGTGATACAAACATACATATACACATCACATGGTGTATTTTCCTCCATATATATGCCCCTTCCCCTTCCTACATCTCCATACATGTTAATGAGATTGGTAGTGAAACCTTATATGGATGAAACCTATTTGAACAGTTCTATTCCTCATCCTCATTTCATAAGATATTTGAGCCTAAATATATGAGATGGTAAGCTGAGAAGCAAAAATTTTAATCCCAGAACCTTAAGACCTTAGCATGTTATAGTTTATACCTGATGAATAACATTAAAAGTATAGGGGCCAGAGCTCAGAAATTAGTTCTGAGATAATTTTTTCTGATTTCTTTGTTTATCTCCTTTTTCTAGCCAGAAGAGAAAAGAATAGGATCCTAGAAAGGACAAATGTGGCCTTTCCTTCTGTAAACTTTTTCTTTTGTTTGTTTGTTTGTTTTGGTGGTACTGGGGTTCCTGGAAACCCTTCTGCCTCCGGGTTACACTCCCAGACCTATTTTTATATTTTTTTTATTTTGAAACAGGATCTCTTAAGCCAGCGAGGCTGGCTTCGAACCAGCGTGACCCTCTTGTCTCCACCTCACAAGCACAGGGATAACAAGCGTGCGCCACCACGCCTGGCCCTTCTGTAAACTTCTAGGCAAGAGTGATGTCTCTTCAATATGAGAAAGCCAAGTCACTTTTTAAAAATTTTTTTGTAGTACTGGGGTTGAACCTAGGGGCATTCTACCTCTGAGGAATACCCCCAGCCCTTTTATTTTTTGTTTTAAAACAGGATCTCACTAAGTTACTGAGAGTAATGAAGGTATTTATTCAAATTTAGGCATTCATTTAAATACCAACAGTGAATTTTTTTAAAAAGTAGTTACTGTCTGTAAAAACAATAGTTCAAAATAGTAAAAAAAAAAAAAAAAAAAAAAGTAGAACATGTAGAAAGCTTGATTTTTATTTCAAGAAATAATGGATTCTACAGGGTTAGCTTTTTAAAGTCCAAGCTTACAAACTGATACATATAAAAGCAGTTATACAAGGCATAAGAACTACATGAAAGAAAAATTTCTACATACCCACCTTACCTTTTTGGTAAATTCTGTGGTTGTTTCAATAAGTTGCTTTTCTTGATCTGTAAACTAAAAGATATGAAGCAGCACGAGATTTTTAAAAAAGGCTAAGAAGCATTAGCAAGGAATAACTAATCAAGAAAGTACATTTATAAGCATATTACCATGTCGGTTACTCTGCTCCTTTCTAGGTTGATGTCTAGTTTATTATCCGCTCTGATTCTACTGGTTTCATGCTTTAAAGAAAATGAAAATATTTTAAAAAGTGATCTTGTAATCAATATTTGTTTCAAAATTGGTAAGTGGAAAATATTTCACTTACCATCAGTTGTTGTTTAACTTGTTCTAATTCAATTTTCATTTTCTAGGTATAAGAAAGATCACATGCAATTAGTATGAAACCAAAAGTCTACATTATGATCTACTGTAAAAATCTCAAGCCCTATATTAGGACAATTAGGATACCTATGAATTTCTAATACAAAATATAAAGAAAAGTTTTAAAAAGAATAATTATATTTGCAAAATAATTCTTATGAATAAAATACTAGACAATGTTTTTGTGTTTTAGTATTACTTTTATTTACCTACTTTTCTGGGGACTGGTAATAAAACCTAGGGGCATTCTACCTCTTAGCTATACCCCCAGACTTTTTATTTATTTTTTTATGGTGCTGGGCATGGAACCCAGGGGCATTCTACCTCCAAGCTACACCCCTACCCTTATTTTTTATTCTTTATTTTGAAAAAGGGTCTCACTGAGTTGCAAAGGGCCTCACTAAGTAGCTGAGGCGATTCACAAATTGTGATCCTCCTGTCTCAGCCTCCCAAATGCTAGGATTACAAGCATTTGCTACCACACCTGGCCAGACATTATTGTGCCCAGTTTAATATTACTTTTAAAAGTGATCTGGTTTTCTCAATTTAAAAAAATTTAAAGGGGTTGGAGATATTCCTCACTATTAGAGTGCTTGTTTAGCAAGTATGTGAGTATGTGAGGCTGTGGGTTTGATTCATAGCACTGCAAAAAGAAAAACAATTATGTCTATAATTAATATTTATTTATATAAATATAGAGATACTTTTCCATTTTCTCTTGTGACAAAGATAGTATGAGATCAAGTTAAATGGAAAACACCAATTACTTTCAGCTTCAATAGTATATGATGAAGTATTTGCCACAAATTTTATATGTGACTTAACTTTGACCTTTTATGTCCTTTTATGTGACTTCTGTACAAAGAATACAACTTATTTTTCAATATTCAAGAAATTTATTTACACATAGATATTAGGCAGGTTAAATAAATATTTTTAATCTAAAAATTATCAATTGCCTAGTAACTAACATAACTTTATTTGGTTTCATTAACTTATTCACCAAGTAACATACTTATGAGAGTCAGGTATTTTGTATCAGTAATAAATTAAAACTTATTTCACCTGATTTTCTGCTCTCAGATTTGCAAATTCACTTTTCTCTAGGATGACCATGTCTTTCCTGATGGAATCTAAATGAGCCATTAGCTGTTGTACTGTTATTTCCTAGAAAACAAAATAAAAATAATGTAGAATATATTAATATGCTGCAAGGTATAATGTTGCTTAGTTAAGTACAAAATATAACACATATATCTGAAATAGCACAATAAAAGCAAAGAGATTCAAGGAAGGAGAAAGTATTTCCCAGTAAAGAGAAATGTCTATGTCTTTTAATGAAAAGAATCCCAATAAAATGCTGACTTAGCCCCTAAGAGTTCCTCAACAAATGTTTTTGTTTTTGAATACCTAGACAGAAAAAACTTTATTACCTTTTATTTGGTTTAAGAAGTTTTCTAACATTGGAAAATATCAGGGCATTAAGACTCAGAAGTCAGGTAGTAAAAAAAAAAAAAGGTCAAAATAATTGCCCTTTATCAGCACAACATGATTAATTTGTTTAAATTCCTTGTTATGTTTCCTATATTTGACACTATAAAGAATATGTGAAAGAAAATGTGAATCATATTCAATAGATTTATCAGCTTTTGCTTTGCTAAGGGGCATTTTTGCAGAAATGACTTAAGGTATGCTTATAGAGAAAATGTAACTGTTAGCACTCAACTTAAAATTAGGCAGTTTACTGACTCATCATTTATCCCTCTTTACCAAAAGACAAAAATGATTCTGTAAACAGGGTTATTAAAAACAAAACAAGCTGGGCATGGTGGCACACGCCTGTAATCCCAGTATTCAGGAGGCTGAGACTGGAGAATTGCAGTTCACGGACAGCCCCAGCTACTTAGTGAGGCCGTCCACAACTTAGTGAGTCCCTGTTTCAAAATAAAGAATAAAAAATAGGGCAGGGGGTATAGCTCGGAGGTCGAATGCCCCTGGGTTCCATCCTCAGACCCGCCAAAAAACAAAAAACAAAAAACCACCAAAAAACCCCAAACAATACAAAACAAACAAAAACATCCAACCAAGAACAAGATCACTAGTCCCACTTTAAAAGTTACAGATGGAGCAGAGTATGGTGGCACATACTTGTAATCCCAGCATTTGAGAAGTTGAGACAGGCGGATTGCAGTTTGCGGACAGCCTCAGCTACTTAGTGAGGCTCTTTGCAACTTGGTGAGAGCCTGTTTCAAGAATAAAGAATAAAAAATAGGGCTGGGGATGTAGCTCAGAGGTAGAATGCCTGTGGATTCCATCCCAAGAACCACAAACAAAACAAAACAAAAATAAACAAAAAAATAAAGTTATAGTTAGGCTCTGTAGATCATGCCTATAATCCCAGTATTTGGGAGGCTGAGACAGGAGGATCACAGGTTTGAGTCCAGTTTTAGAAACTCAGACCCTGTTTCAAAATAAGTAAAAAGGGCTGAGGGTGTAGCTCAAAGAATGTCTCTTGGTGCAATCTCCAGTAAGAAAAAGGAAAAAAAAAAAAAGGAGTTTGTGGTTAGGGTACCTTATTGGGGTTGTAATCCTCCACTGACTGATTCAGGATTTAGAAAGACTGTCTCAAAACTGAGAACTTTTAGATAACAGTAGGTATAAAAATTTCAGACACATGACCAAGAAACAATTCAGTCTTCAAAGGATCAAGAATGCACACATCTCCAAGAACAATTTCACATGATACAGAGGTTGAAAATGTGAGTTCTGGAGTCAGGCAGTCTGGGTTTGAACCCAAATTCTGCCGTTTTCTTTGAGATTGGAAAAGTTATTTAACTTCTTTGGTGTATTCATTGGAAAAATGGTATAATAATAGTACCTATACCGTACAGTTGTTTTGAAAACTGAATGCTTAAAACAGTTTCTTGGCACATGGTTAATACTTAATAATCACTGGCTAAACAATGGTAATAACAATCTAATGGCTGAAGCAAAAGAGTCTTCAATATTTTGATAAAGTTTTTTTTTTTTTTTTTAGTGGCACTGAAGACTGAACCCAAGGGAGGTCTACCTGAGTTATACCCCCAGCCCTATTTTATAGTTGAAACGGGCTTGCTAGGTTGCCGAGTTTCACTACCTTGTTGAGGCTGTACGTAAACCTATCCTTCCGTCTCAGTCTCCCAAGTGCTGGAATTACAAGTGTGCTCCACCACGCCCAGCTATAGAGAAAGTTTTGACTTAAACTTTATCTTATTTTATTAGTGTTTTCAACTGTGTACAGTAGATATCTCTTATTTTTATGCCTTTCTTGCTTCTCATCTATTTTTGGGGTAAGGGTTTATTTTCTCTTATTTAGTTCTGCTTGAAATATTTGTGAGAATTAGCTGAGGTCATAAAGATGTGGCCTTTAAGGGGCTGGCAGTTCTACTTTTCCACAAATATTATTATAAAGGAGTTCTATGACATTAAATATAATGTATTTTTATTACTGAGACTACATAGGGAAGACTTGGAAGTATATTTCTTATGAAGTCTGAATCTAAGAATAAAGGATGTTCTGTGGCTCTCTTAGCCTGTGTGTGTGTGTGTGTGGGGGGGAGGTATAGGGGATTGAACCCAGGGCATTCTATCCAGCCCTATTTTTATTTATTTACTTATCTTTATTTTGAAACAAGGCTCACTAAGTTGCTGAGGCTGGCTGCGAGCCTCCAATCCTCCTGTCTTAGCCTCCCAAGTACTAGGATAACAGGTACATGCCACCATGCCTAACTTCTAATAGACTCATTTTACTTCATTTTTCCTTTAAATATGGCTTGTGACTCAAAAAGTCTACCAAATAGCACAAGTGTCTATCTTAAAAAAATTTAAATGGAAAGATATAATTCATTATTAAGTGGCCAAACCTATTAAAGCTGTGATTGCTGTAACACTTCGTGTTTAGTGGTCTTTCCAAAGTCATCCAGTTAGGCCACTTGCTAGACTGGCAGCCATGAGCCTAAGCTCCATCCTTCATGACATCGCTGTGCCAGTGTGCTATCCTTAAGGTGAGGACAACAATGAGGTTAGGCTTAAGGATGGATGGGATTCTAACTTCACACACCAGTAATTTAAAAAGCCCAAAGCTTAGTAATAATCTCCTACCCCGAATCCTAAATTTTTTTGAGCAGGGTTAAATGGTTCTGGCAGCATGAAGATTCTTCAAATCACAGTTTTAATTTCCTGGAAAAATTTAAGAGTGAATTACTTCATTAAAAATGTGAGTAGCGCCAGGCGTGGTGGCGCATGCTTGTAATCCCCGCACTTGGGAGGCTGAGACAGGAGGATCGCATGGGTTCGAAGCCAGCTTCAGCTACTTAGTGGGGCTTTCAGCAACTTAGTGAGACCCTGTTTCCAAATAAAATATAAAAAAGGTCTGGGAGTATAGCCCAAAGGTGGGAAGCCTCTGGTTTCCACCCCCAGTACCACCAAAAAAAAAAAAAAAAAAAAAAAAAAAAAAAAATGTGAGTAGCTACATATAACTCTTTTAGGATGAATCAGAGCTTTGGGGGAATTTGCTTGGATTTTTTTCTTTAGTAAACTTACTAGTCTGCAATGATTCTGGAAATTTTAAGCTAAAATAAAAATCTTTAAGTTTTAATCCTCAATGACCCTTAGAGTGATAAAATTTTATGCAATAGATTTGCTTTTTTTTTTGTAGTGCTAGGGATTGAACCCAAGGGGGCAATCTCTGAGCTTCACCTCAGCCCTATTTTATATTTTTATTTGGAAAGCGGGTGAGCCTCATTACGTTGTGATGTGAGCTCATTAGGTTGCTGAGGCTGGCTTTGAACCTACGATGATCCTCCTGTCTCAGCCTCCCAAACACTAGGATTATAGGTGTGTGCCACCATGCCCAGCAATTAAAACAGATTCTTAAACATTTGTTTCATAACAGACATGAATTATAAATTTCATTTAGTTTATTCTGTCTTTTCATAACAGACATGAATTATTATGCTCATTTAGCTTATGCTGTCCTTTATGTAAAATTATTGCTTTTTGTCTATATTGCCACTGGTACGGTGAAAAATTAGCCATGGGTTCTTGTTCTTAGCTATGTGTACAAAACAACAGCCAGAACTCTTCCTGTTTGGCTGTAAGCTTAAGCAATTTTATTATTACAAAGATGGAAAGATAGAAACAGAGCTTAGCACTATGTCATAGAGAATGACATAGTGGAGTGACTTGAAAATAAGTCACTGAATTTTTTGGATACAGAACAGTTATATAGATACATGTTCCTTCATCTTGCTCTACCAATAATCTTCTGACCAGACTAGATCCACCCCTTCTCCAGGGCAGGTCTTTTGATGTGGGGATTCCTTCCTGTTGGCCTGCCCTGTCTCCCCTTATATGGACCCCAAGCCTTTTGTTCCACCCCAAAATGTGTTAATTGTGTTAACACATTTTAACAAAATGTGTTAAATGTGTTAATTCAAGAGTCTGGGATCTCAAGAAGGCTTATGGCATCCCCCTACATCCTTGGGGAATTTTGCTTGTCTTTAAAATTTAAAAGACCCTGTGTTCGCTCTATTTTCTTGCTAATCACCCTTGGTGTCTGGAACTCTGCAGGTCCTTCCCTGTTTGAGTGTCAACCCACACCCAAGCTCTGGCTTTCCAAAGCTATTTTGAAATACATTTTGAAGCCCTTCCCCAATATCAGCACATTAATACAAAAGCTATTTTTAAATACAATTTGAAACCATTTCCCAATACCAGCACATTGTCACAATGTAAAAACTCTTGCAAATTATTTAACCTTTCAGCCTATCTTCAGTGGCAAAATAGAATCTGCCTACTGTTCAAGGTGCTTAGAAAGATTAAATATTAAAAGTACCCAGCACTGTATCTTTTATATTATTTCACTTTTAAGAATTTGTATATACAAGCCAGGGATGGTGGCGCACACCTGTAATTCCAGGATTTGGGAGGTTGAGACAGGAGGATAACAGGTTTGAGGACAGCCTCAGCAAGTAGCAAGATTCTCTGCAAACATACTGAGCTCCTGTTTCAAAACTAAAAAAAATAAAAGGGCTAGGCTGTAGCTGTGAAGTGGAATGCTCCTGGGTTTAATTCCCAGAACAACAACAACTAAGAATTTGCAAATACAGCCAAATTAGAACATTTTACCCAGGCAATTTATCCCAGCTCGTTCTTCCTGTCTAGTTTTCTGACAAGACAGCAGTAAAATGTATCCTATAGCAAGTTTAGCTCTTCTACTGTGGTGGGCTTTCCAGGGGAAGAAGTTTCTGTAGTAATCTACCACCATCTCCTGAGTCAGATAATATGCACAGTGCACAAAGTGGAAGAAATGGTAAAATACTTTGTATTAGACCATAATCTTGTTAGGACTGTTCTCTCTTCAGTCTTTCTAGATAATGATTTACTAAGGGTCTTTCTTCTCATTCCTTCAATTCCTTTCCTTTTCTCTCCTTCCTTCCCTCCCTCCTTTCTTGAAAAAGATTATCTCATGAAACTGTTAGAATGATAATAATGAATGTTGTTACCTGTTGAGCTTGAGTGACCATCTCCTTATAAATAGTATCCAGGCTGACATTTGATAAGGTGGTTAATGCTGATACAATTGTTTCTGCTTGTGCTTTGTCAAATCCTGTAGGCAACAATAAGTATATTTTTAATATGTATATCCTTATCAGAATGGACAGCTGGAATAACTTTACTCACCATGTAAATTGCTATACTTCCTAAAAAGTGGTTATAATTAAAAATTTGACAATGCTAAATTACCCTCTTAAAAAATACCCTAATTTTAAGCCGGACATGGTGGCGCACGCTTGTAATCCCCGCGCTTGGGAGGCTGAGACAGGAGGATCGCGCAGGTTCGAAGCCAGCCGCGCACGCTGGCTTAGGAGACCCTGTTTCCAAATAAAAAAATGTAAAAATAGGTCTGGGAGTGTAGCCCAGAAGTAGAAGGGCTTCCAGGAACCCCAGTACCACCAAAAAAAAACCCCAAAAAAACCCCTAATTTTAATTCCCTGATACATCTCCACATCTTCAGCAACACTGGCTATTACTGATCTTTATATCTAAATGTATAATTGGCATAAACATAGTGTTGTATTGTTACTTAATTTATACTTAAATATGCATTTCCTTTGGTTGATAATGAGGTTAAGCATTTTACATATATAATCTGTGTGGTACTGGAGATGGAACCCAGGGGCCTTCTACCTTTGGGCTCTGTTCCCAGACCTATTTATAATTTTATTTGGAAGCAGGGTCTCACTAAGTAGCTGAGGCTGGCTTCAAACCTCTGTGATCCTCCTGTCTCAGTTTCCCAAGTACTAGGATTACCACCACGCCCGCTTTGCACATATAATTTTATACAATGCTTTCCTCATTAACATATCTTCAGTGTGTCCTATAACAGTAAATACCTTTTTTTTGGTATTGGAGATTCAACCCAGAGGGCCTTCTTCCTCTGAGCTACACTTCTAATCATTAATTGATTAATTTTTGTGGTACTGGGGATTGAGCCCAGGGGTATTCTACCTCTGAGCTATATCCCCAGCCCTATATTTTAATCCTTTATTTTGAAACAGGGTCTCATTAAGTTGCAGAGGGCTTCATTAAATACCTGAGGTTGGCGGCAAACCTGTGATCCTCCTGTCTCATCCTCCCAAGAACTGGGATTACAAACGTGCACCACCATGCTTGGCCTTTTTTGTTTTGAAACAGTCTCGCTAAGTAGCCAAGGGCTTTGATAAGTTGCTGAGGTTGGCCTTGAGTCTGTGACTCTCCTACCTCAGTTTCCCAAGTACTGAGATTACAGGTGTGCATCATTGCACCTGGCAAACGGTACCATTTTTAATGACTGTAAAATATTCCATTGTATAGATGGCATTTCTGTTTAAGTAGTTACTCTTAAATTGTTCTTAACAGCAATATTGTCATGACTAGGTAATTTATGAGTGTTATTAATTTTCCTCCTTCAGGAGGTACTCATTTCTCACCATGAGTTTCCAAGTCTTGAACCAAAGCATGGGTATCAAAAGTTAATTTCCTTTGCTCTAAAGGAGTTATGTCCACAGGCCTTCTATCATATCCTTCCTTGGTTGTAGTGGTCAAGAAATCTGAAAAGAGAAGACAATGTTGTTGTTTTCTTCTTGTAATAACTAACAAAGGCATCATATCTAGGCTTCTAAAGCATTTTCCCTTCTATTTAAATATAGTTGCAGCTCTTCCATTTAGGAGTTCTGTAGCCTCCCACAAGTTGACTCCTCTGAGCCTTTTATTTTTTCGTGGGTCTGGAGATGGAACACAGGGACATTCTACCTCCAAGCTACACTCCTGCCCTATTTTTTATTCTTTACTTTGAAACAGGGTCTAAGTTGCAGAGGGTCTCACTAAGTAGCTGAGGCTGTCCGTGAACTGCAGTCCTCTGGTCTCAGCCTCCCAAGTGCTGGGATTACAAGCGTGCACCACCACGCCCGGCTGAGCCTCTCTTTTATCTGAAAAGTCTCTGGCATGATTGTGTACACAGCAAACATTTGATAAATTTTTTAATATTCTAAGAGTTGGTCACAAATTGTAATATGACATATTTCAAATGCTTTCACCATCACTGCTTCAACTCAAATTACTGGAGAGCAAACTGTCCAACTTTTCTCAGTATTCATAAATTCATCATAGTGCTGCAAAAAATTTTTACACCTGTATTTCCTAGAGTAGCATTCCAACCTTCTACTCTCCTACATATTCATGCAGTTCCTACATAGTTCTCAGTTCAAATCTATTTGCTGTTCATGTCTCTGAATCAGAATGTTAGCCCCACGATGGCTTGGCTGTGTTTTTCATGACTGTGTCTTCAGCACCTAGAACAGAACTCTGGCACATAGTAGGATCACAATATTTTACTATCAAATCAATCAATGAATTTAAGTCCTGAGGTATTTACTAGCTAGCAAATATTTGAGTAAGCAGATATATGTGAGGCATAAGAAATAAAACAATGAGCAAAACCTGGCATTTTTGTTGTCTTCACTGATTTTACTGAGTAGTACACAGGAAACATAGTTTTAAAAAAAGGAAATTTGAACATTAAATGAAAAAATGTCATAGTTTCAGAATTAGGAAGCAGCTGTAACTATGGAAGTTTTAAACACACATGCCAGTGTCAGCATTTTTTTTTTCTTTTTTGGGCTTAGTGCCTTGTAGCTGGGTGTGATGGCACATACCTACAATCCTGGAGCTTGGGAGGCTGAGACAGGATCACAGGTTTAAGATAAGCCTTAGCAATTTGGTGAGACCTTGTTTCAAAATAAGAAATAAAATAGGGGCAGGGTGTAGCTAAGAGGCAGAAGGCACCTGGATTCAATCCCCAGTACCAAAAAAAAAAAAAAAAAAAAAAGAAAAAAAAGAAAAGAAATATGCCTTTGTGCTAGGTGTGGTGGTATATGCCTATAATCCTCATACTTGGGATGTTATAACAGGAGAATCACAGGTTTGAGGCTAGCCTCAGCAACTTGGTGAGACCCTATTTAAAAATCAAAATAAATAGAAATAGGAGTATAGCTCAGAAGTAGAATGTACCCGAGTTTAATCCCCAGCGCCACAAAATAAATGAACAAGATCAGTGTCAGACCTAAAGTCAGAGAGAAAAAGGTGCTGATTTCAATAGAATTTTTAATAACTGCATTAGGAGTAATGATTTGGTATCCTTAGTTTCCTATTCCTGATTAAAAGTTTTCTTTAGCTAGACAAGGTGGCACATACCTAAAATCCTAGTACATCGGAGGCCAATATAGGATTGTAGGTTCCAAGCCAAGCTAGTGTGGGATATCAGATCTTGTTTCAAAACAAAAAGTAAAAAGGGCTGGGGTATAGCTCAGAGGTAGAATGCCCCCGAGTTCCATCCCCCATCCCCAGTCTCTGTCTCTGTCTCTCACACACACACACTTCATCCTTTTATTTAGCATTTAGAAAAAAATCAGTAATGATACTTATGAAACACTTTACTATTTTCATACCTATTACTCAATCCTTAAAATTCTCATTTTATGGACAAGGAAACTTGATAGTTCTTCTGACTTGGATTAATAAATGCTGAGTACCTCACACAAAGACCAGCTTTCTAAATTGGGGAGAGAACAAATATCTAAACACTGCCAGCAAATCTTTGCAAAGTGCAGCTCATCTCAGCTTCCACTGTGCTCTCCTGGCCTCAGCTTTCAAGGTCTCTTGAGTTTTAACCTTATAAACATACCACATGCCTTTTCTTCTCTGGGACTTTGCCCAGCCTGTTCAGAAAGCTCTCCTTTTCTTTGCCTGCTCCTGTTGACCCTTCAGTGCTCAATGCAGATGTTTCTTCCACTGGAAAGTCAGTCCAGACTTCATTAGGTCAGGTCTCTCCTTACTTTCATGGTAGCCTATACTACTCTTTTGCAACATTTCCCACAATTATGTAGCTGCTAATTGTTTAACTTCCCTACTACATCAGCAGTTGGCCAGCTCTTGCCCTTAGGCTCCACCAGTTTTTCGTATTTTAAAAATAAATTTTATTGGAATACATTCACTCATGGATTTTTTTTTTTTTTTTGTGTGTGTGTGTGTGTGTGTGTGTGTGTGTGTGGTAGTGGGGATGGAACTCAGGGGCATTCTACCTCCGTACTACACCCCCAGACCTATTTTTTATTCTTTATTTTGAAACAGGGTCTGAGTTGCAAAGGGCCTAAGTGGCCACAGGTGTCCTGTCTCAGCCTCCCAAATGCTGGGGTTACAAGTGTGTGCCACCATGCCTGGCTCCAATCATGGATTTTTTTTTTTTTAATGGCTACTTTCATTCTACATTGGCAGTGTGAGTAGTTGTGATTAACCCTATAGCTCACAAAGCCTAAAATATCTGTTTGGTTCTTTACAGAAAGTTTGCTAACCCCTGAACTAAAAGTTAACATCTAAACCTTAACATCCATGTGTATTATTACCATTGAATCCCTAGTGCCTATGACAGCACCTCAAAGATATCTTTTGAATGAAAGGCACTGTGTTTGGCATTATTTGTATAATGATAAGGATGCCTTTTTGTTTTTAAGATGGGGTCTTGCTCTGTTGTCCTTAGACTTGGGCTCAAATGATCTTCCTCCATCAGTCTCCAAAGAACCTAGAACAACAGTCACTGTGCATCACAGTGCCTGCTTTTAAGGCTGTGCTTTCTTATGTGATGTCAAGGTATATCCAGAAGATACAGAGGAAACTTGGCTGTCTTTGGGAATACAGATGAAGGATGGCTATTTGGAAATTATACCAGAGCTATATTAAATCTTAAAGTTATCTAGATAAGATAAATAGAAATGAGCAAAATTTACAAGGTATGGGACACCTTTTCTATTCTCACCTTGAGTTGTGTTTATTACTGGTCTGAGCTGAGAATTCGAAAGGATATGTGAAACGCTTATTCCTGTAAGTACTCAAATACTCATGGAATACTTTGCTGAGTCCTCACAATCCTATGAGATAGTAGCAGGACTCTGGAGGGATTCCTCCTCTTCAGAGGCAAAAGAAGCCAGAAAAGGTTTTGAATATTTGTAGTAAAGATGTCTTAATCACTGTCCTGACCATGCATGCCATGAGCAGTTTGACTCATAAGCACTTCTTAAAAATAAGTGTTTACAGGTATATCAGTAGATAGAGGAAAATAAAATCAGTGTTTCCATCTCAAGGTAGAATAACATGTGCTTAATACATTAAAAGTTCCCAGAACTGAAGTATTTGTACAAATCCTAAACCTTTCATTTTCTTCTTACACTTCTATCTTGTGTTTTTGTGTAGTGAGAAAAAATTTCCTTTCAACAATAATTTACAAAGCTACTCAATCGTACATTTTGGTTTGGAATCTTCCCTGTCTTGCATCAAGCATGGTGGTGCACACTTGTAATCCCAGTTCTTGGATGACAGGAGGATCACAGGTTCACAGCCAGCCTCAGCAACTTAGTAATGCCCCCTGCAACTTAATGGGACCTTTTTCAAAATAAAAAATAAAATAGGGCCAGAGGTGTAGCTCAGAAGTAGAATGCCCTTGGGTTCAAACCCCAGCACCCCCAAAATAATTAAATATAAACATCTGCAATATTTCTGTGTTCTGTTAAGTTTGGAAAGTAGTAATGAACCAGGAACTCAAGAGAAAGCATATCACTTTCCTATGCCTTTCTTTGTTTTTTTCTTCTTTTAAAAAAGGGAATTGTAGCTGGGCGTGGTGGCTCACGCTTGTAATCCCCGCGCTTGGGAGGCAGAGACAGGAGGATCGCGCAGGTTCGAAGCCAGCCCCGCGCGCTGGCTTAGGAGACCCTGTTTCCAAATAAAAATGTAAAAATAGGTCTGGGAGTGTAGCCCGGAGGTAGAAGGGCTTCCAGGAACCCCAGTACCACCAAAAAAAAAAAAAAAAAAAAAAGGAATTGTGCAATATAAAAACTAAGGTTTTCAAGTCCCTTGGCTATTGATATTAGGCAAGTTTAAACTATTGTACAAAGTAAGCATTCAATAAGTATTTGTTCAGTGAAGAGGTACATGTCATATATTATTATAAGGGGAGACTTAAGGTTTCTCCAAGAATATTCAGAGTCAAGTGGGTAACAATTATGTTAAAATGTCAACATCTGCTGGGCATGGTGACTACATGCCTGTAATCCCAGTATTTGGGAAGCTGAGACAAGAGAATTGGAGGTTCAAAGCCTGCTTGAGCAATTTAGTAAGGTTTTCACAATCTAGCAAGACCATTTCCAAATAAAAAAATAAAACTGGCTGGGGGTGTAGCTCACAGGTAGAATGCCTCTGGGTTCAATCCTCTGCACATGCGGGCGCTCTCTCTCACACCCCATTTACTTATAGTGATGTATCTTACAGTATGATAGTTAATTTTATGTTTTCACTTAAATATTAAAGTGTATCTCTAAAAGTTTACATAGTTAAGGTTTGGGATTTTCTAGGGTTAAAAAAAGAAGCTACTCCTTTTTCTAAAGTCCACCACAATGTGTATGTGTGATAAACACCTATGTGATGAAAGACCTGTGAATGATTCTGGCAGCTAAACAGCAATCTTACAGACACTGGTGTGAATAAAATGAACAAAACAGTACAAATAGTATGGAGGTGGTTGAGATGTTTGTGTACTAAATGCCTCAGTTTTCCCGGTTAACAAATTCCAGGAAGGTGCACAGAGAATGCTAAGGTTGGTACAAAGTACCTGTTTTGTGGAAAATCTTAAGAATTTTAAAAATGAAAAGCACAAAAACAAAACCCTGGGAAAATTCCTCAGAATACTCAGATGTTTTTCAGGACACACTACTAAGAGGGGTGACAAGTGACTCAATATTTGTAGGTTTTAACGTTCACCTTTTTTTTTTAATGGTTACTATGTGACTGCAAAGGACTGAGTATTAAAGCGAGAATAAAGCTGACCTAGCCTTAAATTTGTGATGCAGTCTACAAAAAACCTGGGTTCCAAACTGGCATCTAAATTGTCTACACCTGATCTGGTCACAACAAAATCAGGTCGCTCCAAACAGATGACGTTTGTTTGCTCCTGACAGCCCTGCAAAATTACTGGCCTCACGTGGCAGAAAAAAAGAAAAAGGGGCTGGGAATCAAGCAGCTGCGGGCAGCCCGGGCCTTCCGAGGCTGGCGGTCGTCTCCCAGCCCTGCCTGGCCCGCCGGGTCAGCAGCGCCAGGCGAGGTGGGCGTGGCACCCGCCCTCGATCGCCCGCGACCCATTGGAACCACGACTCTAGACAGCTCCGGGCACGGGCGACGCCTCGTCTCACCTCTCCGCAGGGCAGGCGACAGACGCCCGCGGGGAGTTGAAACCCAGCGGCCCCCGCTGTCTGGGGGGCGCAGGAGGCGCCAGACCCAGCGGCTCCTCATGTTCTCAGGGAGAGGCAGCAGGAAGCGGAAGGCCGGACGCCGCTCGCGTAGGTTGCCGGGGTAGGTTGTTCTGGCGCCGAAAGGATGCTGGGAAATGTAGTTTTCGATCGGTGGCAAAAACATTCAGCGCGGGCCCCTTCACGGACGGACCCACGGCCCACCGGCATGGTTCAGGGCAGCGCCGCCTCTCCCCCTGCCCTCCCCAACCTGTGCGCGCCTTTACCACCCAAGAAAGCGGGAGCTCGGAGAGCCGGATGGGCCCGGTTCTTAGAACGAAGTATAACCAAAGCAGCTTCCCCGGGGAAGCCAGCGCCCACCACGCGCCGGACCCGGTGGCAACCCGGCTCCCCAGCAGCAGGGCACCCTGGGACCCCCGGCGCGGCCGCTGAGCATTCTGGGGGAGGCGTGGCGTGGAGCCCAAGAACCCTTCCCGCGAGCCGCGCCTAGGACCCGTCTCGCTGCTTTGCCCTCTAGCGTCCAGGAGGACCGGCTGTTTGGCTTGATCTGTTCCCCCTCCCTCTTTCCTCCTCCTCCCCTCCCCCTCCCCCTCCCCCCTCCTCCCCGCCCGCCCCCGCCCTCCCTCTCCCTCCCCCCCCCCATGGAATCCAGAGGCATATGACTTCCGAGCTATCCCCCCTGCCCTATTTTTCTATTTTTTGGGTCTCACTGAGTTGCAGAGGGCCTCACTGAGTAGCTGAGGCCGTCTGTGAACCACCATCCTCCTATCTCAGCCTGCCAAATGCCGGGATTACAAGCGTGCGCCACCACACCCTACTCTGCACCCTCTCTTGAAGGAAGTGGAGTTCCTCTGCTTTTCTTAATTGGGCGTGGTTGTTTTCACTGTTATCTTTCTCAGTCCTCAGTTACTCTGGACTGCTTCATGATATGATAAAATGCTGCATGTATCAATTGAAAAGTTCGAATCTACATTCTAAAACAGCACACAGTCCTTAGGTTTGTAGTGATTTTATTAGGTTTCTACCTGTATAGATGCAAACCTTTATGATAGCTACTTTAAGAACGAATCTAAGCACTGAGATACATCAAAAGAAAATTTGGTCCCCCACCAGTAAGTGATTTATCAGACAATACATGGAAAGGTGATAAAAAAAAAAATGGCTTGTTTTAAGAACTGGGTGTGAACTGGGCATGTTGGCATATGCCTGTAATCCCAGTACTTTGGAGGCTGAGACAGGAGGATAGCAGGTTCAAGACCAGCCTCAGCAGTTTTAACAAGACTCTCAGCAATCTGGCAAAGCAAGACCCTATTTCCAAACAAAAATAAAACTGGCTAGGAGTGTAGGTCAGAGGTAGAATGCCCCTAGGTTCAATGCCCAATTCCCAGTAATCCCCTATTTCACACACACAAAATTGGTGTGTGTGTGTGTGTGTGTGTGTGTGTGTGTGTGTAGCAGATAGAAGCAAAACAAGGATATACCATTTTTACAAATCATAGATTTAAAATAATAGTTCTTAATGCTAGCAAATATTCAGTTAGGCTACTCATGTAAGTTATTAGTACAACATATTTGCAAAGCTAATATTATATGAAACTCTAAAAAGCAAATAGTCAATATATGAAAATATTACTATAAATCTAACATGCATGGGGAGGAAGGAGTGGATTGAATTAAAAAAGAAATATACCAAGTGCTATGTCCATGTATGTTTCTATAACTTTGAACCTCAGGATGATATATAATTATGACACACTAATAAAAGTAAAACAATTAAAAAATATATTTCCCTTTGGAGACACCTTGTCACACCTTGCTGGGGGAGGAACCTTACAGGGACCTATACTATGTCAGAATTATGTAAATAAGATGGAGGTCATGGGTATAAAAAGTCCGGTCCACGTGCTGTATCTTTGGGTGGTGGATTGGCTCGACTACCCCCCGCCATGTCATTCTGGCATGGGGCTGTAACTATCTTCTGTATTTCTATCTTTTTAATAAACTTCTTTAAATCTTCAAAAAACTTTTTCCCTTTAAGAAAAAATAGAGCCGGGCGTGGTGGCACACACTTGTAATCCCAGCATTTGGGAGGCTGAGACCTGGAGGATCATGGTTCGCAGACAGCCTCAGCTACTTAGTGAGGCCCTCTGCAACTCAGTGAGACCCGGTTCCAAAATAAAGAATAAAAAATAGGGCAGGGGGTGTAGCTCGGAGGTCAAATGCCCCTGGGTTCCACCCCCAGACCCGCAAAAAAAAAAAAAAGAAAAAAAAAAAGAAAAAATAGGCAGAGTTTCACATATGTTTTAGAAGCTATCTTAAGGAAATAATCACATTTGTAGCTAAGATTTTTAAAGGTGTTGGCTTTTTTTTTTATGGTACTGGGGATTGAACCCAAGGGCATTCTACTTTCAAGCTACACTCCAAGCCCTTTATTTATTTATTTATTTATTTTTTTAAAGCTCCTATGAGCTTCAAATTTAAACATATTGAAACGGGGTTTCTTGAGAAGAACCATGGCGTTTCCTTACCGGATTCTTGTCTGCGGCGAGCGAAGAATGACACCGCAGTTGGCAGGAAGGGGAGTAAGAAGTTTATTGGAAACAGCAGGGAATAGGGAAAATTGGAAGAACACCCCTAAGGGCTGTTGGGACTCTGATGCCCAGAAGCTGCCTTCAGGACAATACTTGAGGATAGCCCAAACCAAATGCCTTCAGTTGCAAGCTGCTTTCTCCCAAAGTCCACACGATCTTCCAGAAAAGAATAGGGAAAGTGGCAGAACACCCCTAAGGGTTGTCAGGGCTTTGATGCCCAGCAGCTGCCTTTAGGACAATACTTGAGGGTAGCCCAAGCCAAATGCCTTTACTTGTGTTAGGGTCTGAGATGCGCCCCCTCTTACCCAAATAACGAAGAACACACCAAGGATGTAATACACAGGCAGAGTTTTATTGTGCTGCAGCTCTTTACTGGCTAGCCAGTGGTCAAAATTCCTCCACTAGCTTGACTGTCAATCGAGGAATTGCCCAGCAGCTACCAGAGCAAGACTGCTCTGGCCGAGCTAGCATTAACCTTAGTAGACAGCAAGGAAAGTGGGTCGGAATTCGACCCAGGGCTCACTTTGGGGTCTGGCTTTATAGCCCCAGGAGGGAGTGGATACACCCACCAGAGCCCACCAAACTTAGAATACAACCAATCAGATACAAGGACAAACAATTACAACCAATAATTTTAAAACATGCACATGCACACACACACACACACACACACACACACACACACACACACCCTGTCATGCTCCTTCGCTAGGATCGCCTCTGGCCAATTGTGTGGAATGCAGATGTTTCCAGGCAGGTATAGGCTTGTAATTTAGGAAGAACTACTTTTCCTAAAAAGCAAGTTCTAATATTCTTTAAACACCAAGCAAGTTTGAAACGAGAAAGACTACTACCTAACAAATGTTGAACATACACATAAGCAGTTGTACAGAAGTCAGAACTTGAGCGGGCAGTTATTAAAGAAAGACCGGGACTTACAAGTTGTAATGAGACTGGGTGAGGAAGGCCCACATGTGGTCTCCTGTGTATTCCCAGCATACTGCCCTGCGGCCACCCTGGGCCCGGTCGGAAGCCGCTCTGTCCCCGCACAGGGCCGTGTACGCTGGGGCCTTCCTGTGGGGACCTGTGGGGGACCTGCTGAACATTCCTACATCTCAATGTCCTAATTCTCTAAAGCCATTCTTAACAGTACCAGGGAAGCCTGGCCAGAAATCAGGGGTCAGGTCCGAGGCAGTGGCCCATGGTGGACCACAGGGGTCCCTGCCTTGTGCCGTCAGAGGAGTAGTCAAAGGGCGAGGCCAGGCTGTCCTGACCTGCAGCCTGCTCCACTCCCTGGGCTAGGCCTGCTGTCTTAGACCCGCCTGGCCCTTTCCTTCTGCCCTTCTCTTCCTGATCCCTCAGACTTGCCCTTTAGCCGGCATCTGGACTCTGTTCCTGTGAGCCAGGAATACTTGGTATCCCTGCCGTTGCCCACACAGGCCTTGGCACCCAGATCCCTCCAGAGGGTCTGGGCTCGGGTCCTGGCCCCGGCCCTGGCACCCCAGGGTTGGGGGAATGGAGGAGGACCTCTCCAAACCTGGACTGGAAAATCCCAGTCTGAGGAGGGGCTGCCTTTCCCCCCTCACCTTGGCTAGGCCAGGCTGACCTCTGTGCTGAGGAATCTGCCTGGAGGGCAAGTTAGTATTGTCCTGTTCCGGAGGCTGGGAGGGAGAGGGTTGATCTAGCTCAGAAATATTGGGCACGGCAGGGACAGAGACCTTGTCCAACAAGCTGGATGGGCCTTCGGGCATCTGGGCTCACAGATCTTAATTCTGTTTCCAATCTTACCTTACTTCTATATTTCAATTTTATATTCTACTCTCTTACTTCTACAAGGGTCCTACCTTAATTCTAATATCCTACTTTCTTATTTCTAATAGGTTCCATACACTAATATTGTCAATATCTTATTTCACACCTCATCCTCATTAGGAGAGAAAGTCTTCCCAACTAAACTCTCATGCTGAGGAAGACTCCTCTTCCTGCATCCCTTCATTTGCAAGCTGCTTTCTCCCAAAGTCCACGTGATCTGCCAGAAAAGAAGTGCAGGTCACCCCTAGGGGCCCTGGTCGGCCTTGATGTCCAGCAGAGGCCTTCAGGTCACTACCCGAGTGTAGCCCGGGCCAAGTGCCTTCAATTGCACCCCTCCTTCTCTCAAAGCCAACACAACCTGTGAGAGAGAGAAAAACTCCCCAATGGGGAGGGGTTCCCAGAGTGGGTAACCGTCCTGGTGACTGGTCTAGGGATTTATATATCTCTGTAAGTCCTCTGTTACTTGGAATCTGGGAGGCAGTTCTTAAAATTTGCATAGGGTATTTGCATGTCCTTGAGGGGTCTCCTTCAGTAGAGGTGTCAGGCTTGTTTCAGGGATGTCTCCTGGGTTTGTTGATTAGTAAATAGATGGTTTTGTGAAGCTTTGGTCATTCTTATCTCTGAACCTTGGAAGGAAGGGCTGGTCTCTTTTTAGGAGCCTTGGAAGTTAATTAGTATTTGTTGCCCCTCAGGAAATTAGGCCTCTTTCCTACCTGCCTACTTCTTTTCTACCTCCTCAATATCTTACTCTTTACCAACCACAGATAGTATGAAGTTATTACTTGTCTTTCCATTTTCAATTAACTGAAGATAAACTATCATCAGTGAGTGGGAGAAAAGCAGTTGTGATCCAACCCTTAGTGTACATTTCCAGCTGAAGGCTGAGATACTTGCCAATTGCCTTGGTGGATTTTCAGTTTAATCTATAGTGATGATACCATATCTTTAGGCATTTTAAATGTCCATACTCTTTCAAGGACCCAATATTCTTTCCTCTGATGCTCAGGGTATAATTGCATGAGATGGCTAGAGGTTATCTAATACTGGGTAGCTTGGGTAAGGAGAGAGGATGCACTTGGACCACTTACATCTGACAGACTTTTTCTTTCAGAAGAGGTAATGCAAAGAAATCCCAGTGCTTTATTTTTCTTGTGGTACTGGGGATGGAGCCCATGGGCAGTCTACCTCTGTCTGAGCTATACTCCAAGCCCTATTTTTAAAATTATTAATTAATTAATTTATTGCAGTACTAGGGATGGAACCCAGGGGCATTCTACCTCTGTGCTACACCCACAGCCCAATTTTTTATTCTTTATTTTGAAACAGGGTCTCACTGAGTTGCAAAGGGCTTCTCACTAGGTTTCTGAGGCTGTCCAGGAAAAGCAATCCTCCTGTCTCAGCCTCAAAATGTGAAAATTACAAGCATGGACCACCATGCCCGACTTTTATTCTTTATTTTGAAACAGGTCTCACTAAGTTGTGGAGGGCCTTACTAAGCAGCTGAGACTGGCCACAAATGTGTGATCCTCCTGTCTCATACTCCCAAGCATTGGGATTACAAGCGTGCACCACCACACCCAGTTTCCCATTGCATTTTCTAAGGCAGTTGAGTGAAACATTGTGAAACAGGTCTAGACTCTGGGTTTATAATTTTCTTCCTTAGCTTACTTGGAGTTCTTGACACTAGGGGGAGTATGTGGAAAAGAATAGAAGATGGTTCTTTGTTCTTGTTTCTAAAGCTGATTTTATAGATTTTTGTGCATTTCAATCAGAGGGGTCCATTGTCACAAAATCTTTGGGTAGATACATATTAATATCATGTTTGGTCATAGCTTGACAATGACCACAATTCCCTATTGCCAGAAAATCTGGGGAAAACTTTTGTCCTGATTGTGCTAGGAGGCTGATGATGACACCCAATTACAAGTTTGCCAATTATAATGAATCAAAGGAAAGTATGATCAAAAGAAAAGAGGAAAAAAGACCTGTCAAAACATTATACTTAGCAATTTATTCTCGATCACTGCCTGGTGTCTCTCATTTCTTATTTATTCTTTCAAAGAATCCTTATTGAACATGATTTGTGATGCCAGGCACTGGGGGTAGGCCTTGAAAATATAGGCATATGACACAATATGCCTATCTGTGACCCAACCTGTCTTCAGGCTGTTGTCAGTCGAATGGTATCAAACACTGGGATGAGGAGAGTACAGTTTGCTGAGGATATATACAAGAGAAGCTTGTGCAACTCTGCACAGGGCCCCTGGGAAGGCTTTGCTTTGGAAGTGTAAGTAAAAATAATTTAGTTAAGTGGATTTGGTGGATGGTGGTGCGGGGTAGATTGTGTGTGAAAGGCAATAGCACTTGCAAAAGTGTGAAGTACGAGTCAGAGAGCCTGGCTCATTTGGAAATAGAATGGCTGATGAAATGGGTTGAGGATTGGATTCAGAATATTAGGTCAGAGAAAGTGGAGCTAGCCTTAAGGCTTCTTTGACTTTTCCAGTGAATAAGGAGAATCAGTGAGACCAATAGGCTGGGAGATGTCACTGGAAAAAAAGGATCTTTGCCTGCTCAGTCCTCTTCCCTGGGCTTTTCTCTTAGTGGTCAGGGCTATTTCACCCAGGTCCCTTGTTCTAGATAATGACCTGGGAGACCTTGGAGATTCCCTTCTCTCCTGGTCAGGGGTACCCCTTGCCTGATAGAAGCTACAGTGCCAGCTCAAGGCACCTGAATACAGGGTCCTCCTCTTTGTAAATCTTGGCTGCCTCCAGCCTCACAGGAAACTACCTGGGAAATAGAATTTGAGGGTCTCACCTTTGGGGCCCAATTTCTGTACCACGGTACAGAAAAGCTCATCAAAGCCTTATTTCTTTCCCACCAAAATGGGACAGATCGTTCTTTCCCCAAACCATTGATATATAGGTGCTGCTTTATCTCTTGGTACAGCAGCTCACTTGAGCTCCTTAGTAACAGCATGAGCTGGGTATAATTGCTTCTGTTTCACAGACAGGAAAACTGAAGCTCAGAAAGCTGAAGTGACTCGTGCCAAGTCACAGTGCAAGTAACTGGTAGAACTCAGACCTGAACGTTCTGCACACAGCGCAGAGAGGTCACATTTTCTGTTCTTTCTACCATATATTTTCACTGAGCACTAGACATAAACTGTGAATTATGTGTATGCTAAGGGACACACTATCTTTCATCTCCCAAAAGGCTATCTCCCATTTAAAAATATTTGTTCTCGACAAAATATCTCCAGCACTGGGATGGCAAATAGGTTTCATCCATTGCTAACTCCAGTCGACAGTAGCTGCTTGGAGCAAATCAATGAAAATTGCGAGGCTGCATCTTGGCGTATCAGGAAAGACTACCATGATTGATTGGCACTGTGTGCTGTGAATGCAGGAGAGGGCAGGGGCGGCAGGTGTACCATTTCTAGCTAACCTGTTCCTCTTCGGTCACTGGTCATGACATTTCTGCTTCACCCCCAATACCCACGTTTCTCATTTTCTTTTATTCCTTCCCTTCCCTGCTGGAAGCTTTAGTGTGCTGAGCATGTACTGGGTGACAGGCACTTTATAATATTTCTAGTCCTCACAACTTTTCTGTAAGGGAGGTAGAGTTAAAAATGAGACATCCCTTACTTACTAAGCCAGATCTTCCTCTTCCCTGCTGCTCCTAGTTCAAGCTAACACCTATCTATCTACTTCTGTCTCTACGGACTTATCTATTCTGGATATTTTATATAAATTGCACCATATAGTATGAGACATCTTCTATATGGCTTCCTTCATTTTGCATGTTTCAGGTATTTATCTGTGTTGTAATATGTGTCAGTATTTCATTCCTTTCTTTTTATAATATTCTATTATATGTATATAGCACATTTTTTTTTACCAATTCATTTATCAATAGACATTTGGTATGTTTTTATTTTTTGGTTATTATGATCTGGCTGCGATAAACATGTGTATATCTATACTTGTTTGAGTACCTATGTTTAATTCTTTGGGAATATACCTAGGAGTGAAACTGCAGGGTTATGTGGTAATTCTGTGCTTAACTTTTTTGGGAAAAGTCCACATATTTTTGCTTGATCTCATTGGGAATAAATATACATGTGGATAAAAAGAGAGCCAGCCTTTTCTTAGTTACATATTTTGTATTATTTTAGCTTTATTTTGGAAAAATTTAAATCAGATTTGCTGTTACTTTTCCATGGCAACCATGAAATAGAGATTTAAAGCCAGTTGTTGCGGCTCATGCCTATAATCCCAGCACTTGGATCTTGTCTTGAGACAAGAGGATTGCAGTTTCATAGCCAGCCTCAGCAACTTAGTGAGGCCCACCGCAAGTGAGTGAAACCTGTTTTAAATAAAATAAAATATGGTTAGAAGTTTAGCTGAGAAATAGAACCTAGGCCAGGCATGGTGGCACACGCTTGTAATCCCTGCGCTTGGGAGGCCGAGACAGGAGGATCACACGGGTTCAAAGCCAGCCTCAGCTACTTAGTGAGGCTTTCAGCAACTTAGTGAGACCCTGTTTCCAAATAAAATATAAAAAAAATGTCTGGGAGTATAGCCGGGAGGTAGAAAGCCTCTGGGTTCCACCCCCAGTACCACCTAAAAAGAAAGAAAGAAAGAAAGAAAGAAAGAAAGAAAGAAAGAAAGAAAGAAAGACAGAAAACCTAGAACCTCTTGGCTCCATCCCCACTAACACACACATGCGTGCGTGCGCACACACACACATACACACACATAGACACAGAATAGAAGCATTCTCTTGCCACGTGCTCTTGGGGCATGAGCTCTAATCCTTCCAACAACACTGCCTAGTAGCAATTACTGTCCCTACTTAACAGATGTAGAAGCTGAAGCATAAAGGGTTAAAGAACTTGTTCAGGGCCACACAGCTTCTAGTTGTGGGATCTGAAGCTTTGAATATCTGACCCCTAGAACATCTTTCTGCAACACCAGGCAGTCTTCCCAAAGAACTTTCTATGTTATTAGCCATACTGTTGAGCTTTTATGAGAAATGAGAAGCAAACTTTTGTTGTAGAGGGCTTTTTTTTAAATCAAAAGTATAGTATTTATTAAGATTTTCTTTGTTGACAAGTACAGAAATCATAAGAGAGGAATATAAAATAGTAAGTATATGGGATGGATCAGGCTATCCAAAAGTGGTATTGCACCAGGGAGGGACTCAGAAAGATTGGAATCTGGGCTTGGAAGGTTTCTGGAAGAACTCTCTCCATCTCTCATTCCTATTTTTTTCTATGTTTTCTGCCTTGTTTCTCCACATTGGTTTTTCTTTGATACTCAGAGTATGGGATCGAGAATGCCCAAGACACAGCATCTGTGCTTGTATCTTCCCTGTACAGGATTGTAGTCAGCAGTGTCTGGGATCATTAAGTTCCGATTCTAAATTGCCAGGGACGACATTCTGATTGACAGCCTTATATTAGTAACCTAATATCTAATAACTGTGGCTACCTAGCAGAGAAGGGTCCTATGGTAATTCTGAGATGATATGGAAGGAGGTAGATTGAAAATTCCTTGCAAAAGGAAGTTGATCGAGAATTCATTTGCTAGCAGAAGACCCAGAGATGGAAAAGGACTGTTTCTCCAGCGTTTTTAAGGACATGTATAAACCATACACGAGAGAGTTAGAAATGGAGGAATTGCAGTAGTCCAAGATATTATAGGTGGTGTGTGTGTGTGTGTGTGTGTGTGTGTGTGTGTGTGTGTAGGGGGCTTTGTGAAACAGGAAAAGGACTGGGCTAGAGGACCTCTGGATGGTGTGGTAGACTCCTTAAGATGGCACTTCATTTGGAAGTGGTATTTTCCCTCTGGAAGCCGGAGGGGCACTGACCAAGTTCCCAGCAGCTACTGGGACGTCAGCAGAACTGCAAACCTCTGAGCTTTATGTGGACCTTTGCATTGGTTGGCATGTGAGGGATTACAGCCATCAGAAACATAGAGTATTGACATAATGGCTCAGTCACCACCTAAGGCATGAACTTAGAAATGCTACAGCTGGAAGACTGAGAAGTCCCCCCAAAAAAACTCACAGCGGAGGTGGCCATTAATTATAGATGTGCAGAGCAGGGGCTCGGTGGGAGCCTAGAGAAGGATCTTAAAGCAGAATCGGTATTACAAACGAGGACCTTCTGGACAGGAATGGGGCAGAACCATGTCTTTAGACACACTTGGCCAAGGATCAAAGGGTTTCACTATTCCTCAAGATACCTGTTGACCACACTGCGATGCTTACATTGGTTTTATGTACATGTGTGCTAAATAATTTTCACAGTAGCTTGTATCAAGTTCATTTTACAACCTGGTTTGTTTATTCTCAACATTTTGAAGCCATTATGAGGCTCTAAACCTTGAATCTTGTAGATAAGATTCTGATGTACAGCATGGAAAGACCAGTTATTTAGTTTTTCATGCAAAATGCAGTTTGAATACAGCCTTGATAGACAGTCTGTTTATGTTGTCATATCAGTCAAATGGATGCCAAGATGTCAGTATCGTTTCTTGTAAGTCAGCCAGCTCTTGAGTTGATGGACACCTGCAAGGGGTCTAGTCTGCCTGGTTTAGATTATCCAGAGAATTGTTTCAACTGACCCTTAAATTTAGCAGCACATTACTGAAGAGAAATTGGAACTCTCTTGTCCTTTTGGAAAGATAGCCACTAGACAACCTTCCCATTTTTCTCAGAAATATGAAGCTGATGGCCTTGGAACATAAGCAGTTTCTTCACAGAGAGTTCCAAAAAGCAGAAACAGATCTTAGTTGCCTACAAAATGATCAAACAGTAATTATCACATTTAAGGGGTAATTGTTCCAATTGTAGCAGAACGGGATGCTTCAGCCCTCTTTCTTCTGCTGACACAAATAGAATTGCTATGAAGATGGAACGGTGCTTCCAGAACAGCTTGCTTTGAGCTAGTTCTTTTTATAGTGAATCTCAGGTCAGGGAGAGGTGCTGTGTGGGCAGGCCTGATGGGGCCTGCTAACTTGTCAACCTCTGCAGCTCTGCCCTCTTCACAGTGGGGCCCTTCCATACCTGCAGCCATACACCCAGACCCCAGAGGAGCACTCGCCTTGGCCCAAGGCTTTAGGACTTGAAGCTGTTCTTGTCAAGCCCCTATGCTTAGATAAGAAACTTTTTAGATATTTCACAGGGTAGATGAAATATGGAGTCTGGCTTAAGATGCTTTCATGAGGGCAAGGGAGACCAATAGCTCTTCAATATAGGGTTACTAGGAGAGGAAGTGAAGAAGGATGGAAGGAAGGAAGGAAGGAAGGAAGATATCGCATGCGGAGCCACACTGTGTTCTAGGCACTATGCAGGGCATTCTCTCATATGTCATTTCACTTAGGCAGCAGGGTCCCAGGTAGTTGAAGCACAGTAGACAGCAGTGAGGGGGTAGTGTTTGAGAGTTAGCTAAGTGAGAAGTCCATTGTGGGGAGGCTGAGGTCCTGTGTTTTAGTTCTTGGCTTTCTGTCCCTGGAGTAGGGAATACTAAAAACAAAACAAAACAAAACGAAAAAACCAGAGTAGCCAGATACAAGGCAGATACAGATCCTGAGAGCCACTAGTGAGTAGTTTAGGGAGCTTAGGCAAAATTATGGAGGTAGAAGAGCCCAGGGGAACCCCAAAATTAATTTTTCCTCTTCTAGTTGTAAATGCCACAGGAGGGGTGTGGGAGGCATAGAATGGTGAGAAACAAAGCAGGAGGAAGACTCTGAAGGACCTGTTATGCAGAGATGCTCAGACTTTCTCCAGGAGCATTAGAAGGATACTGAAGGGTTTATTTATTTATTTATTTATTTATTTATTGTGGTTCTGGGAATGGAACCCAGGGGCATTCTACTTCCAAGCTCCACCTCAGCCCTATTTTTTATTCTTTATCTTGAAACAGGGTCTCACTGAGTTGCAGAGGGTCTCCCTAAGTAGCTGAGGCTGTCTGTGAACCACAATCCTCCTGTCTCAGCCTCCCAAGCACTGGAATTACAAGTGTGTGCCACCACGCCTGGCCTGAAGGGTTTTAAAGATGTGATTTTGTTTGGAATTGGAATCTCATTCTGGTTCTGCACTGGAGATGGCAAGAATACGCCGAGAGTAAGAAGGTTGTAGGTGGATAGCAGACTACATACTGGGAAGGTACTATCATGTCAGCAATTGTTTAGTTGCTGGTAACAGACACTGACCTTGTGAACCTTGTTTTGTTAAACACAGAGTTCCTCCTGGATGACACATGGAAGCATGGTTGTAGATACAGTCTGTCTTTAGGAACTGTGGGAACAGAGGCCTGACCATGATCAGGTCTCTTGCCTCTCATTTACTTTTACCCCCTTATGGCTTCCAGCTCTGCTAGAGCTGGAAATAAAGGGCTGTAGGACCAGACAACCTTTGTTAGCTGTGTGAGCATATCACTTAACCTTGCTGTTCCTCAGTTTTGGTTTAATCTGTGAACAGGGATGATCCTATTGTATATGTCCTGGGGGCTTATTATGAGTACTAAATGAATTAATGCACACAGAAGGCTTGGTTTAGTACCTGGTACATAGAAAATGCTTCAAAAGCTTTAGCTATTACTACTATTAATTATATTATTCAATGATAGGCTGTTCCTTTTCAGAAGGTGAGAAAATAGACTCTGAAGTGTTACATCTGCCTTTTGCCACCAGGAAAAGACTGGATTTTCTTGGGTTCCAAGTCCAAACACCTGATAGGAAAGGGCTCACAGACCAGTTGAGTTCGAGTTCACTCCTGGCCCAGCCAACATGGTCAACTGGACCAGCTACATAACTGTGCTCCACTTTGAGCTATGGATTCATATATGGATGAGGACCACCAGGATAAGTCTCAAACCACCAAGTGGAGAGACAGGACCCCTATTTCCCAGGTAACAGGTGCTGCAAGGGAGGCACTCATGTGGCCAGTAGATATTCACTTTTTTTTGTGGTACTGGGGATGGAACCCTTCTACCTCTGGGCTACACTCCCAGACCTATTTCATATTTTATTTGGAAATAGGGTCTCTTAAGCCAGCGAGGCTGGCTTCGAACCTGCGCGATTCTCCTGTCTCTGCCTCCCAGGTACGGGGATTACAAGTGTGTTCCACCACGTCTGGCCTAGATGTTCACATTTTTTATGGCACCTGCCAAGGCCTTTGGGACCTCTGCACTCAAGGCATCCTCTATAGCTTCATATTTCCTCCACAGAATTCAGAAAAATGTAGTGGAAATACTGTGACTCTGTCAGGCTCTATAACTAAATGTAACAAAGGACTATGGAAATAAATACGCAATGCTTCTGAGTATGGTCAGCTTTCAGGACCTAAACCTCCAGCTCCTTCCTGACAGCCAGTGCCTGAGTCCTGGCCTCTAACTAGCAATGCTTCCGTTCTGTGGCCTTAGTGCTTGCTCCCATCCCGGCCTTCCTTTTTCCCCTTATTAGAGTGCCTGACCTATTTCTCTATTTCTTTTGATGCACCTAGACCCTTCTGCAGGGGTTCTATAATAAGAGCCCAGATCCTACCAGTTCCTTCTTCTTTATCAAGTTGGGATAAAGGTGAGGGTAGCAATAGGAAACACTATCATTTTTCTGTCCTTTTTTATCCTTCAGGGCCTATTTTATACCAAACCTTTTTACCAGTATCTTGGCTCAGTGACATTTTCCTGTGTGCTGTTATGATTCAAATCCTGCCCTCAAAAAATTGCAAGTTATCCAGGCATGGTGGCACACGCTTGTAATCCCCGCACTTGGGAGGCAGAGACAGGAGGATCGTGCAGGTTTGAAGCCAGCCGTGCGCGCTGGCTTAGGAGACCCTGTTTCCAAGTAAAAATGTAAAACTAGGTCTGGGAGTGTAGCCCAGAGGTAGAAGGGCTTCCAGGAACCCCAGTACCACCCCCCAAAAAAATTGCAAATTAGTCTATATCTTGAGCCTTTAGGGTGGTTTGAAAATGGTCAAAATAATGATAAAAATCTGTAAATGTAGAGGATCTATAGTACAGATTTGGAACAAATTATTCTCTTCTGTGATAATTGATTGAAGGCATTATCAGGCAAGTGGCATTCATCTGGGACTTGGAGGATGGGCAGGATTTTGATGAGGCAGGAAAGCAGTATGGAGGATGAGAGTGAGGAAGACCCGGGGAGGCAGGGCAGGTCAATCAGAGGGCCTGGGAGGCCAGGTGTGCCTGAAGCTATGCTCCCAGATCTATTTTATATTTTATTTGGAAACAGGGTCTCACTAAGTTGCTGAGAGCCTCACTCAGTAGCTGAGGCTGGCTTCGAACCTGTGCGATCCTCCTGTCTCAGCCTCCCAAGCACAGGGATTACAAGCGTGCTCCACCACGCCTGGTGGTGAGCAGGGTTTTTTGTACACAGTGAATTAAAAAATCCCTCACCTCATAAAAGACTACTGAGTCTTCATTTAATTTCCAGAACAAGTTTAAGGTAGTGTCCAGTGAAAAGCTATGGTATGGAGATCTGCCTTTCAGGTGATTTTCTTGAAGGATTAATATCTCTCATTAAAAACCTTCAAAAAATATAAATATCTCCTATGTCAAATTTCTCAGATTTCCTGTTTCTAATAAATTGACTACTTAATTAATTGATTCATTATATTATAAACTCCAGAAGAGCAGGGATCCTTTCATGTTAATAATTCCAGTATCTAGCTCAAGGCCTGAGGCAGAACAAGTCCCTAATCTAGCTTAGGTAAACTGAGCTGTGAAAAAAAGTAAGGAAATTTTAGTTTGGAGAATAACTTTGAAAGGTACAAAGCCAGGAGCAGTCTGAGAGGTTGTGGGGGATCAGTCAGGGTATATAGTTAGAGATAACAGGATCCAAGCTGAGCATGGTGGTGCATGCTTGTAATCCCAGTACTTGGGAGGCTGAGACAGGAGGATTGCAGGTTGGTGGGCAGCCTCAGCTACTTAGTGAAGCCCTCTGTGACTTAGTGAGACCCTGTTTCAAAATAAAGAATAAAAAATAGGGCTGGGGAGCCGGGTGTGGTGATGCACACTTGTAATCTCAGTACTTGGGAGGTTGAGACAGGAGGATCTGGGTTCTCGGACAGCTTCAGTGACTTACCGAGGCCCTCCACAACTTAGTAAGAACCTGTTTCAAAACAAAGAATAAAAAATAGGGTTGGGGGTATATCTCAGAGATAGAATGCCCCTGGGTTCAATCTCTTGCACCACACACAAAAAAATTGGGGTTGGGGTGTAGCTTGTAGTTAGAATACCCCTGGGTTCAATTCCCAGTACTGAAATACAAAAAGAAAAAGAAGAAAGAAAAAGAAAGAATAGGATCCATTATACCTTGGCTAAGCAGAAAAGGGTTTATGAAAAAGCAGTTATGGCTCACAGAATTACAGAATTGCTGGGAGGGCTGAAGAAATAGAATTTAAATTGGGCTTCCAGGAATAGATCCCCCAAATCACACTGTGGAGTTGCTGCCTTTGCCGAAATCAAGAAGTTGCTGCCATGGCCCTTGGCTCTGGAACCAATTCAGTTCGATAGCAATTTACGTGAAATAATTGATGCCCCATGATGTCTTTCCCCATGCAACTCAGTTCTGAATTTCAGTCTCAGACCAGAGTACTGATTAGAGAAACTAAATCACAATCACAATCTAGGTGACAAAAAGTTTAGGAAGTTGTGTTTTTAGTTTTGCAGCCTCTGTACACAATGCCAAGGAGTAGCCTGGACAAGCCAGTTTCCTGTGTCTGTCATGGTGAGGAAGCCTACAAGGGTGTGGATTAGGCATGGGCAGCCATGCTCCTTCATTTGTGCAAGCACTGTTCTTTCAGAATCTACTGTGTTTAGGGTCTGAGCCAGGAGAGGTATAGAGACATAGCCCCTGGCTTTGGAGCACTGACAGAGAACAGTCAAACACGCCTCAGGATAGAACTAGCTCCAGACACTGGGTGAGGATGATGCTTCATTCAGAGTCAAGGAGCAGTCTCCAACTCCACCTCTGGAGGACAAGGTGGGGCATCGCTGGGCAGTGAGTGTGCTGGGCCTATAAGTAGGACACTTTCCTTTAAAGTTCAAGGGATGTAGCTCAGTGGCAAAGCGCTTGCCTGGCAAGTACACCGCCCTGGGTTCGATCCCCAGTCAAAAAAAAAAAAAAAAGTTCAAGGTAAGCTAGCTAGTCCAACTACCATGGCTGCACCAGTTTCTTCCTCCCCAACATCTCTGAAGAAAGAGTGAAATTATTTTTAGTTTTATTCGGATTCTTAATTTATATTTTAGTTTTCAGGTTCTCATTTTCCGGGTCAATACTCTGTGGCAGGTTGCCTCCCAGATAAAATATGCGAACAGGTGTACAAATAGAAAATTTAGTAACAGCAAGTTTAAAAATGTTAATGAAATCAGGACACAAAGGAATCACAAGAGTTTGGTTTTCATAGCAGCTTGATGTGTCAGGTGTTTGAGGCTGTGAACAAATATGGGAGGCTGAGCTGTGAGTCTTCTCTGAAGGACTTCAGATGGGAAACTCGTCTACATAGGAAGAAAAGCCACAGCGGATACTGCTGAAATCACAAGCTTCTTGTGAGCTTCCTTTATAATGAGGGAAAATTGGTTCCATTTCATTTATGTGTTTCATTGATAACTGCAGAATCTCTGGGTCTAAACCCAAGTCCATATCCAGGCTGTGAGTAGTCCTCTCCTCCTGATGGAAGTAAGCTCTAGGCTGGTAATGGCTGCAATGAATTGTCTTTCCCAAGTGGTTTGTCAGCTGTAAAGGTCACCAGCAGTCATGAGGGCCTGCCTGTCATTCCCCTAGCCATTGAAGGTGGTGTGAGAACAAGACAACTTGGAATTTATTGAAATGGCATGTGATCCTGAGGAAAACACATGTGAGCTCAGTTCTGGAGTGCAGGGAGGGGTGAAAGACAGGCTTTACCATAAGGCAGAGAGAGGAATCATCAGTAGAGTTGGGCATAGTATGACATAAAGCAGGAGATATGTTCAGAATCCAGGGCCTCCAGAGGAGGACAATGTGGCTCTTTACTATATTGCTCTATACTATTACATTAACTGTTCTCAGTGTCTCTTTATAAGTCTTTGGATCAGTCCAGCAGCCCATAGAACAATGGCTTTCCTCAGCTGAAAGTTTTGAAGGAACTGTGTGTGTGTGTGTGTGTGTGTGTGTGTGAGAGAGAGAGAGAGAGAGAGAGAGAGAGAGAGAGAGAGAGAGAGAAAGAGAGAGAGAGGGCGCTGAACCCAGGGGAATTCTATCTCTGACTCCATTTCCAGCCCTATTTTTTTAAATTTAAAAATTAAAAAAAAATATTTGAAACAGGGTCTTAATAAGTTCTGGAGGCTGGCTGCGAAACCTGTGATCTTCCTCACAAAGTTGCTAAGGCTGGCTGTGTACCTGCCATCTTGTCTCAACCTCTCAAGTAGTGGAACTACAGGCATGAACCACCACCATAAAGCAACTTTTCTTTTTTCTTTTTTTTGCGGTACTGGAGATGGAACCCTGGAGCATTCTACCTCCAAGCTACATTCCCAGCCCTATTTTCCTATGGGGTTCCTGGAGGCCCTTCTACTTCCGGGCTATACTCCCGGACATATTTTTATATTTTTATTTGGAAACAGGGTCTCTTCAGCCAGCGAGACTGGCTTCGAACCTGTGTGATCCTCCTGTCTCCGCCTCCCAAGTGCGGGGATTACAAGCGTGTGCCACCACGCCTGGCTTTATTTTATTTTTTTTTAAAATACATCTTTATTTATTTTGTGATACTAGGAATTGAAGACAGGGGCATTCTACCTCTGACCTATATCTACAACCCTTAAAAAAAAAAATATATATATATATATATATATATATATATTTCTTTTTGCGGTACTGGGGATGGAACCCAAGGGTATTTTTACCTCTGAGCTACAACCCCAGACCAATTTTTTATTCTTTATTTTGAAACAGGGTCTCACTAAGTTGCAAAGGGCCTCACTAAGTAGCTGAGGCTGGCCGCGAACAGCGATCTTCCTGTCAGTCTCCTAAATGCTGGAATTATAAGTGTGTGTGTGCCACCATTCCTGGCTAATTCTTTATTTTGAAACAGGGTCTCGCTAAAGTTGCAGAGGGCCTCACTAAGTAGCTGAGGCTGCCCTTGAGCCTGCAATCTTCTTGTCTGAGCCTCCCACATATTGGGATTACAAGTATATGCCACCATGGCAGACTTCAAATACATATTTAAAAATGGATGCATATTAAAATACTGTGATAATTTAAACTCCTACAAGTGGTGTATGTTGCTTAATTTTTTTTTTCCAGTATTGGGGATGGAACCCCAGGGGCATTCTACCTCCAAGCTATAACCCCAACCCTATTTTTTATTCTTTATTTTTTATTTTTATTTTTTTCATTATTATTTTTAATTGGTGCATTGTATTCATACATCATAGTGGGATACATACTTTTATAGACATACATGCACACATTGCCCAGTCAGCCCCCACCCGATCCCCACCCCGTTCTCTCCCTATCCCCCCCTCCTATGCTTGGCTTAGTAGTTGACATCTAGTATTATAGCAATTTATCCAAAATTAAAAATGATAATCTCACATAACAGTTTCATTTGTCTGATACCAAGCTTTTGATGACTTAAAGATAACATTTAAATATTTCTTTTTGCTTTCTTTCTTACCAGAGAATCTATTTTTTCTATTTTTTAGGTGAAACTATCATATATTTATATATTTATTTTTCAGAAAAAAAATCTATCCTAATATGGAATATGGACTCTAGGTACCCACATCGATCTTGAAAAAGAACAAAGCTAGAAGATATATATTTTCTGATTTCAAACCATATAAAGCTACAATAATTGAAACAGTGTAGTACTATTCTAAAGGCAGATATATAAACCATTGGAGTTAAATAAAAGCCTAGACCTAAATTCTTCCCTATATTGTCGTTATTTTTGACAAGGTTTCCACGAACATTTGGTGGTAGAAATAATAATCTTTTAACTAAATATTGTTGAAAAATAATAATTACATGGAAAAGAATAAAATTGGACCCTTACCTAATCCCATATACAAATATTAACTCAAAATAGATAAAAGACCTAAATATAAATCTTAAGACTATAAACTTTTAGGAGAAAATCTGGGTCATAAAACCTCACAACATTGAAATTGGCAGTGATTTCTTGGATATGATTTCAATGGCACAGGCAACAGAAGAGTATACAAACTCCCTAAAAAATAAAAATATATTGTATATCCAAAGACAATGTAACCAGAGTTAACAGTTACTAATAGAATGGGATAAAATATTTCCAAATGCTATATCTGAAAGTATATTAATATTCCAACTAGAAGTCCTAAAAATTAACAACAATAAAGGCAAACGATACCCTTTAGAGATAGGTAACAGGCTAACATAAATAATGAATCTCCACAGATAACCAATCTTAGTTGTCTGTTGGATGGAAACTCTTGTTTCTCTAGTTCTGATGTGTGTTACTATTTCTTCTTTGTAGTTAATCTCTTTGAGTATTTTCTCTAGCGCTGGTTTTGAAGACATAAATTCCTTGAGTTTCTGTTTGTCATGGAAGCTTCTTATTTCCCCATCTAATTTGATAGAAAGTTTTGCTGGGTAGGAAATTTTTGGCTGGAAGTTGTTTTCTTTCAGAGTTTGGAATATGTTACTCCAAGCCCTTCTGGCTCTCATGACTTGGTTTGGGAAGTCTGGAGTGATTCTAATTGGTTTGCCTCTGAATGTCACTTGGCCCTTTGCTTTTGTTGCCTTTAAGATTCTCTGCTTGGCTTCCACATTGGTCATTTTGACAATTATGTGGAGTGGGGATCCTCTTCTCCGATCCTGTCTAAAGGGAGTTCTATACGTTTCCTGGACCTGCGTATCGACCTCTTGCTCTATGTCTGGAAAATTTTCTGCTATTACTTCCTTGAAGAGATTGTTGATCCCTTTGGTTTCACTTTCTTTTCCCTCCTCTATTCCAATGATTCTTAGGTTAGCTCTCTTAAAATGGGCCCATATTTCTTCAATATCAGATTCCTGCTGTCGGATATTTTTTTCTAGATTAGAAACTATGCGTTCATTTTTGGAATGATCATCTTCTAAGAGCGAGATTCTGTTCTCCATGTGTTCTAATCGGTTGTTTGTGCTTTGAATTGAGGCCTTTACTTCATTAATTGCATCCTTTATCTCTTTTTGGCTCTCTCTGAGTTCTTTTCGAAGCACCTCTATTATTTCTACAGTTATTTTCCTGATTTGATCTTCTAGAAATCTCTGATTTTCTGTTTTATCAGGTTCTGATGTTGTGGGACTGTGAGCATTCATTGCTCCAGTATTATTCCTCTTTCCCATGATTTTGGAAGTTTGTGCCTTCTCTGGGTTCTTCCCTTGGGTCATTATGACTTCTCTTAAGGTGCTCTGGATCTCGAGTCTGTGGTATCTCAGACCCCACTACTCCTTTACTGGGTTGTATCACAGAGTCTCTGACCCAGAGAGTCGATAGAGGCTGCTTTAGACTGTGGGGGGTTCCAGGTTGCACGTTCTCCTATGGTGTGATATCACTGCCACCGCCCCTCTCCCACTGGGTCAAGTCCGCTGTGGCCCGCAATTTGACTCACTGTTCTTGAGTACGCAGATGTAGCTGTAGTGAATTCGGTGCTGCTGCCGCCGGTGGCAATATGGCGCCGCTGCTACGCCCCCGGCTGTTGGGCTGGTGTGTTTTTTTTTTTTTTTTTCTTGGTTTTGATTTCCACTCTGAATCCCTGCAGCGTGTGCTGAGCTCAGACACTGGGAGCTTTAGATGTCCTCTGCGCCGAAAAATCCCGCCTGGCTGTTCCTCAGCGGCTCCCCTCGGCTTGCTGTGGCCGTCCCGTGAATTCACCAGCAGTATGGCGCTGCTGCTGCATCTGCCGCGTCCTCGGGCGTGAGGATCTCCTCTGTGGCTCTGTTCTCAGTCCGCTTTCTCTCTGGAGCCTGGTGATTTTTTTTTGTTTCTCTGGTGATGTTGTTTTCTGGCTTTGAAAGGCGCTGATTTTGTGGTAATGGATATTTGTTGTTAGCGGGGCTCTTAAGCCCCGCTTTTCTCGGTCGCCATCTTCCCGCTGGCTTTATTTTTTATTTTGAAACCGGGCCTCACTGAGTTTCAAAGGGCCTCACTAAGTAGCTGAGGCTGTCTGCAAACTGCGATCTTCCTCTCTCTGCCTCCCAAATACTGAGATTACAAGTGTGCTCCACCACGCCCAGCTTGAAGCAACTTTCTGAAGAAGAGATTATTTGTAAAAGTGTGGGCAGAGGCATTAGCAACACCGGGAATCATTATCATTCCTACTTTTGTGGAAATGGTGGTCTTGGAGCCTGGTGGAAAGTGGCTACCTGACAAATGTGGTCATAGAGGAGGACAATACCAGAATGGGGGCATTGAAAGAAGAGAGGGAGAATGTGGGAGAAATAAATATTGTGACCTTTCTCTCCTTCGATCTTCAGCCTCTTGCCAGTTGTCCATTTGCTGATTTGGAACCCAACTGGAAGCCAGGGAGCAAGAGACCCTTGCAATGCACTCAGAGTCAGCCTCTGAGAGGGCCTTGGCAGAGAAGAGTATAGGCCTGGACTGGAGGTGAGGGCAAGCCAAGATAATCACAACAGCTTTTTTGGGTCTTCTATTTCCCCAAATTCATATTCTTTTTGCCCACTAACCAATTTCTCAGAATCAGATTGGCTAAGTTAATTACTGTTGTCCCTGCTTAGGTAGAACTTTACTCTGCAGGTTGTTGGCTCCCTTTGGCTTCCAACCAGTTCTGGCCAGAGGAGGAAGGTCAGGTCTAAGGGCCCAGAGGCTGTCCCTTCCTTTTTTAGGGAGTGCCGGCAGGGTAGTTGCATTCAGAACTGGCTGCAGTAAACTGAGCTTGTCCAAATGCTATGCCAACTTTGTAGTCACCAGTAGTGTGTGAAGGCCTGAATTATGTCTTCTAGTCCCCCCAGCCAGATGGTTCCAAGGTATTATGGTTCCAATCAGATTCATTTGTGTCTTGTTGAGTATGAGACTATTGGGTCTTAGCAACATTTTTGGCTGCAAACATCAGAGTTTGGGCTAGATGGCCTAACTTGGCATCTGACTCAGAGTGGGCAATTCATGCCCTTAACATCTCAGGAATGTTCCTTATGCTGGAACTATCTTTGAGCTCTTCTGTATACAACCTAGAGATTTGGGATTGGTCAACAAGCATATATACTCTTCTACACCATGGATTCATTCTTTTTCTTCTTGTTTTCTTGACAGTATCTTACAGGGTACTAGGCATATTACATGTTCGGTTTCATTGCAGTGCAACAAAAATTTACTGACTACTTACTGTGTATGCTTTATACTGCTAGGCCTAGGAGTCCAAAGATAAATAAGACTAAGCGCCTTCCCTTGAAGAACCCCTCATATTGGTGAAGAAGACAGATGGTAGGCAAATACATTAGAGTATGCTAAATGTTACAACAGAGGTAGCAGTGGGAACTGTGCATCATGGAAAAGGGTCAACAGCCCAGCCTTAGGGGACTGAGGGAAGGCTTGTTGGAGGACACAATGGTGAACTGAATTTTGAGGGTTGAATAAATGGTTTCTGATGTCAAAGGGCAGGCAGGTTATTCCAGGAAAAAGGAAAACCATGAACAGGGGTGTGGAGTAATAGCAAGTGGTGATGATGACAGCTAAAATGCCTCCAGTGCTTCCCAAGTGCCAGGCACTGTTCCAAGCATGGCACATGCTTCATGCATTTAATAGAGACCATCTTGACATCCCTGTGAGATAGACTATGTTATTTTAATTTAACAAATAAGGGAACAAAACCATAGAATAGTTAATGGACTCCCAGAAGGTCACAAGACTAGTGAGTGGAAGAGCATGCAACAGCATGATCTAGATGGGGTAAATTGGCAGATGAGGCTGACAAGACAGGCCAGGGTTTTGAGTGCAAAACCAAAGAGCTTGAACTTTATTCTTACACAGGGAGAATGCTGAGCACCTTCGGCAGTAGAGTAGCAGGATCTGACGAGCGGCTTGTTTGCAGTGTCTATGGGTATGAAGGGAGAAGACATCCGCACAGGGCTGCTATACTGTGCAGCTGGCTCCAGGTGAGAGCTGGCCAGGACTTACTTCTGCCCCCCCCCCCTTCTCCATTAGTGGGGCCAGCCCTTCTTCCTGGGATAAACTCCACAGACCTTTTCATATCAACAGTGTCAGGAGTCCAGATGGGGAAGGGAAGCACCGTCTGTGTGTTTGACCGTGCATTGTCCTGTGTGGAGTCACTGGGGTGGGGGTCTCAGCAGCCCTCCCTCATTGCCACCTCATTCTCTCCACTCCATGTAGAAAGAGTGCTGCTCAGAGTGCTCACAGCCAAACTTGTTTTGTTGGGCCAAAAAATGGAGTGGCCACTAGGTCAAGCCATTCTACCATAGGCTGACAAGAAGGGAACCACACAGGCTACTCAGTCAGCTTTGAAGGCACCACCAGTCTGTGTAGACAAAGGAGGGCTCCAGGTGGTCCAGGCCGCACTAGCGTCTGTGACCTCAGAGGATGTTCTTTTACCACATCTTGCCCAGTACTTATGTCTCCCTCAGGAACTGTGTAGAACGGGAAGGACATGAGATGATATGTCCAACTCTCTATGTCATAATCCCTTCTATTTCCAACACTTTGATAGGTTCTTGAAAATATCTACTCTTTTCATTTATTCCTTATAGAAACCTTGTTAATTAAGTATTATCATTCACACTGTACAGATAAGAGGACTAAATCTTAGAGAAGAGAAATAACTTGCTCAGGGTCTTATTATTTATTGTCAGAATTGGGATCAGGGTGGAGGTCTCTCAGTTACTCTCTACCATATCCACCAAATGAATTAAAGCAAAGAAAAATCTTGTCAAGGAGCTACTTGGGAAGTGACTCCTAACTAGATATTACTCTGGTTGTACTTTTAATATTTTTATTTGTTTCTGACAAAAGTAGGGCAGATTTATAATTTCAATATCAAGATATATTCCCAGATGAAAGTAGCTATGGCATACTTTTATACAAATATCTGTATATTCTTCAAAAACTAATATGTTTTACCAAGCTCCAGATACTAGCATAAAGTGGTTTTTAAGAAAATTGTTTTGGGGGCTGGGGAAGTAACTCAGTGGTAGAGCGCTTGTCTAGCATGCTCAAGGCCCTGGCTTTGATTCCCAGCAATAAATAAATAAATAAATAAATAAATAAATAAATAAACAAACAAACAGACATGATTTTTGACACATTTGCTATTGAATTAAATGCTTTATTCTTATTTTTAAAATCCTTTTGATGAAATTGCTTAGATAAAGTAAAGATTCAGTGAGCTGAATTTTCCTGCGGAGGTGTTAGATATTTCTGCACCTGCAGCCTCCCCTCCCAGAGGACACGAGTACAGTTGACATTAGAGCACAGCCATGCAGTCTTCTACACATCAGTAAAACAAGTTTTACATTTTGGCATATTTCTTTATAACTCTTTTCTCCTATGAGCCCTTTCTTTAAAGAAAAGTTACAATAAATAAGTGTATATAGAATTTGATAGCATTTTTTAGAGAAAATAGTAACTTTAATATAAATTATATATTATGGTAATTTTCTCATGTGGCCATAGACTCCAAACCATGATTTTAAGCAATGTAGCTGGTCACTAGCTGTTTCAGGGCCTCAGTTTCCTCTCTGTAATATGAAGGTTGGGACAGAGGTCCTGGAGTATCCATTCCTGCGTCAGTAGGTGAAGCAGGGCATGTTGGGTGGCACAGAGCTGCTGGTTGTCATCAGTCCTGGTGGACCAAAGAGAAGGTCAGAACTGGAATAAAGCCTCTGGTTCTATATCCTTCTTGTTAAAGAATGTTACTTTTCAAGTGTTTCCAGTTAGCCTCCCCCAAACACGGAGAGATTTTCCATAAAAGGGAAAGTTCTTTTAGCTTATAGCATATAGTATTTGAGTGAGAGGTCTTGATATCAGGTCATATGCAATATTATAATTGCCTTTAAAAACAAAGAACAGACCGGGCTTGGTGGCATACGCTTGTAATCCCCGCGCTTGGGAGGCGGAGACAGGAGGATCGCTCTGGTTTGAAGCCAGTGGCACTGGCTGAAAAGACCCTGTTTCCAAATTTAAAAAAATATAAAAATAGGTCTGGGAGTGTAACCCGGAGGTAGAAGGGTTTTCAGGAACCCCAGTACCACCAAAAATAAATAAATAAATAAACAAATAAATAAATAAATATAAAAAAATAAAAACAGAGAACTCCAATTCTTAAAACAGATACTGTTTTTTTTTTTTTTTGGTGGCGTCATCTAGGGAAGTTGGATGTTTACATACATGGGAAAAGTGTGGTATATTTCTTTTTCTCTTTTCTTTTCTTTTCTTTTCTTTTCTTTTCTTTTGAGGGTCTGGGGATGGAACCCAGGGGCATTCAACCTCCGAGCTACACCCCCTGCCCTATTTTTATTCTTTATTTTATTTTATTTTATTTTTACTTTTTTGGTGGTACTGGGGTTCCTGGAAACTCTTCTACCTTGGGGCTACACTCCCAGACCTATTTTATATTTTATTTGGAAACAGGGTCTCTTAAGCCAGCAAGGCTGACTCCGAACCAGCGCGATCCTCTTGTCTCCGCCTCCCAAGCACAGGGATTACAAGCGTGTGCCACCATGCCCGGTTTATTCTTTATTTTGAAACCGGGTCTCACTGACTTGCAGAGGGCCTCACTAATTAGCTGAGGCTGTCCACGAACCACGATCCTCCGGTTTCAGCCTCCTGAATGCTGGGATTACAAGCGTGCCCCTCCACACCCAGCTGGTATATTTCTTATGCACATGCTTGGTTAAAAACAGACAAACAGTCGCTTATGGTGGCGTATGCTTGTAATCCCAGTATTTGGGAGGCTGAGACAGGAGGATCGCACAGGTTCAAAGCCAGTCTCTGCTATTTAATAAGGCTCTCAGCAACTTAGACCCTGTTTCCAAATCAAATATAAAATAGGTCTGAGAGTGTAGCCCGAAGGTAGAAAGCCTCTGGGTTCCACCCCCAGTACCACACCAACACACACACACACACACACACACACACACACACACACACACACACCAAACCAAATAAACTGTCTCTTAAATGTAGAGTAGGCATAGGAAAGAAAACAACCCACACAGGGCAATTTCAAAGCTACAGTACTAAAGAAACTAATGGGAAAGATTACTCAAATCTCTGAACTTTCCCAGCTGTACTGTGGGGATAATAACATTTTTCATTAATTCCAAGACACAATTTCTTTTTAGTTTTATTGGCTCCGAAATTGAGATATATAGATTAAATTACAGTGATTTTTTCCCTTAGTGGTACGTAAATAAATGACACCTCTTATATCTGAAGTTGCTTTATACAGGGTTACATGATTTACAGTGAGATGATAAATGCCTTATACTTTTACCGAGAGGGTGAGGAATATCATTATATTAAAATTTATTATATTATTAAAATTTATTATACTATATAAAATATTGTATCAATCTCAGTAATATAGTGAATTTTGTTCCCTATATGAAAATGTACCCCAGAAAAGAAATCCAGTGGCTATTTCTGCTTATGGAAATAAAGACGAAACACAGAGTCAGGCATGGTGGTATACACCTGTAATCTCAGTACTTGGGAGGCTGAGGCAGGAGGATTGCATGTAGGAGGATAGTCTCAGCAACTTAGTGAGACCCTGTTTCAAAACAAAAAACAAAAAGAGCTGGGAGGTTAGCTCAGAGGTAGACATAATCTTATCAGAAAAATAGAAATTTTATGAAAAATAATTATATGCCAAGGTGATATTTATAACTTTAAGATTTGAAAAGATCTTTGAGTCTATTTATATTCTTTTTGAATTTCATTAGAAATACAGCTGGAATAATCCTTGTAAATGAATGGAATTTAAGGTTGTGAATTGCATTTATATCTTGATAATACCAAGCTTTTCAATTAAAAATAGAGTATAACATTTTTCCGTGTTACTCAGTAAAATTTATTTTTCATTATTACTTCATAATATTATTGTTTTACTAATACTATTTGTAAGCTTGTGTCTAGGTTATTTTATTGCTATTTATTTTCATTATTAAATTTTATTTATTCTTTAAGGGTTTGGAAGAACTGTCTGGACCAGGTATCTTTTAAAAAGGGATAGTTTGAGATCCTTCTTAATATTTATTTTTTTCTGGTAATGGGTGGCTTATTCAGGAATCCTACTTTTTCTTGAATTATTTTAGGAAATTTGTATCTTTTTAACAGAATATTTCCTTCAATGTAGACTTTTAAATTAGAGAAATATTCTTCTAATTTTAACAATCTAATTATAGTTATCATCTGTGTTTTTTTTTTTCTTTTTTTGTGTGTGGTACTGGGGACTGAACCCAGGGGAATTCTACTTCTGAGTTCCACACCCCAACCCTATTTTTTATTTCCTATTTTGAAATAATGTCTCTCTTAGTTGCAGAGGGCCTCACTAAGTAGCTAAGGCTGATTGCGAACCTGTGATCCTTCTGTCTCAGCCTCCTAAATACTGGGATTACAAGCATGGGCCACCACTCCCGGCTTGGTCTCCTATTTTCATAAAGTCTCTTTTCTTTCCTTTTCTCTAACTTCCACATATGGGAGAAAATATACAACCCTTGACTTTCTGAGTCTGGCTTGTTTCTCTAGTGCTCGTCTTCATACATAATAGGGTGCTTGGGAGTCTTGGAATATAGATTACATTTCCTATTTTAGTGACTGTGGTGGGGGAGAGGCAGGCAGTGCTTCTGTGTGGTGGCTTTGCTGAGGGGAGGGATCCCCTCTGCCCACACATCGCACCCTCACTTTCTTTTAGGAGAAATAGGGGTGTGGCAAGACTTACAGACTAAGCTAGTGCCACTGAAGTCTTTTAGATTCTCACAGTCCTTTCTACCCCTTATATATTTTGACTCTAAGGTTGGTGCTTTCCTGGAACTATTCCAATGATCTTCTTACCATATTTTGAGCTATGTTTAAATCCTTTTTCACATATGATCCCATTTATTTTTTGTCTTTCAGGAATTCTCCAAAGGGTCTGATTTGTTCATGGGTAATCTTTTGTATATTTAGGTGTGTGTGTGTGTGTGTGTGTGTGTGTGTGTGTGTGATGTATTATTGTGATGGGCAGAATAATGGTCTCAAAGATATCTACATCCTAAGACTTGGAACCCGTGATATATTATTTTATAAGGGAAAAAGATTTCGAGATGATGATATCATCATGGATTATATCCAGGTGGACCCATGAATGCTTATAAGGGAATAAATGATGCAGGAGATTCAGTCAGCAAAGGGTGTGAGAAGGACAGCAGAGGCTGCAATGATGCGACTCTGGCTTGGACTGCAAGTGGCCTCGAGAAACAGGAAAGAGCCAAGGGGTAGGCTCTCCCTGGAGCCTCCAGAACCAACACAACCCTTGACTTCAGTCTATTGAGATGGATTCGAGAAGTTTGACTTCCAGAACTGATAAAAAAAAAGTGCTCTTTTAAGTTACTAAGTTTGTGGTCATTTTGTTACTGCAGCAATAGAAAATTAATATACTTCCAATATTAATTCTTTGAATCCTCAACTCATTTTAAAGATGAGAAAGCTGAGGCTCAGAGATATTAACAAATTGTCTAAGGTCAGACAGCTGGCGGATGAGAGATATGAGAGCTGAACCTAGGTAGTCTGGCTCCAGTGTCTGGTGCTAGCCCAATCTATTAATACCCTCATGCTAATTGGTTTAATTTTTCCAAATATCTTTCCTGTAGTTTTATAAGATTTTAAGGGGGGAAGTAAATTTGTGCGCTCAGTCTAATACTTTGGTTTTACCTTGGTGTTTTCTTCACGAATCCCCAGGTTCTATTGTTAAAGCCAATGCAGTAGAGTAGTTCCATTATGGGACTAAGTCATGCTTATTGTTGCTACTTACTAGGTGAGTGATGCTGTGAAAGTTATTTAACATCAGTGTTCTTATTTTATATATTTTTTATTATTATTTTCGTGGTACGGGGGATTGAATCCCAGGGGCATTCTACATCTGCTCTCTACCCCCAGCCCAATTCTTTATCTTTTTTTTTAATTTTTAATTGGTGCACTGTATTCATACATCATAGTGGGATACATACTTTTATAGACATACATGCACACATTGCCCAGTCAGCCCCCACCCAATCCCCACCCCATTCTCTCCCTATCCCTCCCTCCCATGCTTGGCTTAGTGATTGACATCTAGTATTATAGCAATTTATCCAAAATTAAAAATGATAATCTCACATAACAGTTTCATTTGTCTGATACCAAGCTTTTGATGACTTAAAGATAACATTTAAATATTTCTTTTTGCTTTCTTTCTTACCAGAGAATCTATTTTTTCTATTTTTTAGGTGAAACTATCATATATTTATATATTTATTTTTCAGAAAAAAAAATCTATCCTAATATGGAATATGGACTCTAGGTACCCACATCGATCTTGAAAAAGAACAAAGCTAGAAGATATATATTTTCTGATTTCAAACCATATAAAGCTACAATAATTGAAACAGTGTAGTACTATTCTAAAGGCAGATATATAAACCATTGGAGTTAAATAAAAGCCTAGACCTAAATTCTTCCCTATATTGTCGTTATTTTTGACAAGGTTTCCACGAACATTTGGTGGTAGAAATAATAATCTTTTAACTAAATATTGTTGAAAAATAATAATTACATGGAAAAGAATAAAATTGGACCCTTACCTAATCCCATATACAAATATTAACTCAAAATAGATAAAAGACCTAAATATAAATCTTAAGACTATAAACTTTTAGGAGAAAATCTGGGTCATAAAACCTCACAACATTGAAATTGGCAGTGATTTCTTGGATATGATTTCAATGGCACAGGCAACAGAAGAGTATACAAACTCCCTAAAAAATAAAAATATATTGTATATCCAAAGACAATGTAACCAGAGTTAACAGTTACTAATAGAATGGGATAAAATATTTCCAAATGCTATATCTGAAAGTATATTAATATTCCAACTAGAAGTCCTAAAAATTAACAACAATAAAGGCAAACGATACCCTTTAGAGATAGGTAACAGGCTAACATAAATAATGAATCTCCACAGATAACCAATCTTAGTTGTCTGTTGGATGGAAACTCTTGTTTCTCTAGTTCTGATGTGTGTTACCTATTTCTTCTTTGTAGTTAATCTCTTTGAGTATTTTCTCTAGTGCTGGTTTTGAAGACATAAATTCCTTCAGTTTTTGTTTGTCATGGAAGCTTCTTATTTCCCCATCTAATTTGATAGAAAGTTTTGCTGGGTAGGAAATTTTTGGCTGGAAGTTGTTTTCTTTCAGAGTTTGGAATATGTTACTCCAAGCCCTTCTGGCTCTCATGACTTGGTTTGGGAAGTCTGGAGTGATTCTAATTGGTTTGCCTCTGAATGTCACTTGGCCCTTTGCTTTTGTTGCCTTTAAGATTCTCTGCTTGGCTTCCACATTGGTCATTTTGACAATTATGTGGAGTGGGGATCCTCTTCTCCGATCCTGTCTAAAGGGAGTTCTATACGTTTCCTGGACCTGCGTATCGACCTCTTGCTCTATGTCTGGAAAATTTTCTGCTATTACTTCCTTGAAGAGATTGTTGATCCCTTTGGTTTCACTTTCTTTTCCCTCCTCTATTCCAATGATTCTTAGGTTAGCTCTCTTAAAATGGGCCCATATTTCTTCAATATCAGATTCCTGCTGTCGGATATTTTTTTCTAGATTAGAAACTATGCGTTCATTTTTGGAATGATCATCTTCTAAGAGCGAGATTCTGTTCTCCATGTGTTCTAATCGGTTGTTTGTGCTTTGAATTGAGGCCTTTACTTCATTAATTGCATCCTTTATCTCTTTTTGGCTCTCTCTGAGTTCTTTTCGAAGCACCTCTATTATTTCTACAGTTATTTTCCTGATTTGGTCTTCTAGAAATCTCTGATTTTCTGTTTTATCGGGTTCTGATGTTGTGGGGTTGTGAGCATTCATTGCTCCAGTATTATTCCTCTTTCCCATGATTTTGGAAGTTTGTGCCTTCTCTGGGTTCTTCCCTTGGGTCACTATGACTTCACTTAAGGTGCTCTGGATCTCGAGTCTGTGGTATCTCAGACCCCACTACTCCTTTACTGGGTTGTATCACAGAGTCTCCGACCCAGAGAGTCGATAGAGGCTGCTTTAGACTGTGGGGGGTTCCAGGTTGCACGTTCTCCTATGGTGTGATATCACTGCCACCGCCCCTCTCCCACTGGGTCAGGTCCCAGTGAGTACAGTACTGGGATTTCTCCTCTGTGGCCCACATTTTGACTCACTGTTCTTGAGTACGCAGATGTAGCTGTACTGGATTCGGTGAATTCTCTGCTGCTGCCGCCGGTGGCAATATGGCGCCGCTGCTACGCCCTCGGCTATGGGGCTGGTGTTTTTTTTTCTTGGTTTTGATTTCCACTCTGAATCCCTGCAGCGTGTGCTGAGCTCAGCCACTGGAAGCTTTAGATGCCCTCTGCGCCGAGAAATCCCGCCTGGCTGTTCCGCAGCGGCTCCCCTCGGCTTGCTGTGGCCGTCCCGTGAGTTCGCCGCTGCCGCCGGCAGTATGGCACTGCTGCTGCGTCCTCGGGCGGGTAGCCGCGTCCTCGGGCGTGAGGATCTCCTCTGTGGCTCTGTTCTCAGTCCGCTTTCTCTCTGGAGCCTGGTGATTTTTTTTGTTTCTCTGGTGATGTTGTTTTCTGGCTTTGAAAGGCGCTGATTTTGTGGTAATGGAGATTTGTTGTTAGCGGGGCTCTTAAGCCCCGCTTTTCTCGTTCGCCATCTTCCCGGAAGTCCCCAATTCTTTATCTTGAAGCAGGGTCTCACTAAGTTGCAGAGGTCCTCATAAGTTGCTGAGGCTGGTTGTGAATCTGTGATCCTCCTTTCTCAGCCTCCCAAGTGTATTCTCTCTCTCTTTCTTTTGGTACTGGGGATGGGACCCAGGGACATTCTACTTCTGAGCTATACCTCCAGCCTTATATGTATGTGTGTGTGTATGTGTGTGTGTGTGTGTGTGTGTGTGTGTGTGTGTGTATATATATATATATTTTTTTTTTGAAACAAGGACTCACTGAGTTGCAAAGGACCTCACTAAATAGCTGAGGCTGTCTATGAACTGCGATCCTTCTATCTCAGCCTCCCAAATGCTGGGATTACAAGTGTGTGCCACCACACCCGGCTATGTATTCTCATTTTAAAACTGGAATATCAATAATACTTTGTGTAGGATTGTTTTAAATGAGATAATGCATGCTAAGCATTTGGCACAGTACTTAATACAGTAAAGAAAGTAATGGTTACTAAGCTATTAGTTAATATAATGACATTATTAGAGCTGATAATATAGCATTATTAGAATTATTCTTATTTATCTCAAATGTATATTTCAGGCCCTTTCTGTCCAGGTCATTTGCTTATACATACATACTACAGCTTATGGAATAGGTGGGATGCCGCAAACCGGCTCAGTCGAGATGGGCGTGATCCCACTCGTGATAAAAAATCTCAGAAAAGATGGGGGAGGATAGGGTGACGTACTGCAGCCTCTTATCTGCAGCGATTCTTTCCCTTCTAGGAAATAAATTTCTTTAAGTTCCTATTCGCGGCGCTTCTGGAAAGAATCTGACATGGACAAGAGCTTCTTGAGCTAATGACACTTTATTACAAGAACCCAGAAAACTTTATACCCTTCACTAGTAAAGTTAATAATAAGAGAAAAAGAGGTGAATGCAATCACTGTAAAACAATAGTGAATAACATGTAAACAAAGGTTAAAAAAAACTAGTCCAGCTTTCGGCTGGCTTTCGGCTTTCAAGAGATTAGCTCCGGATCTTCTCCCGATCTTGCAGATAGGCAGTTCCAAAGGGCAACTTCCAGAAGAAACGGGCACACCCAGGGCTTGGAGGCCTTTCAGGGAATCTTCTTTAACTTTTTTGGAACTTTCCATCTTTAGGGCTCAGTCCATATGGCAGGCATGGGGAGATGTGGCAATTCAGGTGGATGTGATAAAATTCTCTCAGGTCTCGCTCGCCTTGCCTTCTAAAATCTGAAAGCTTAAGCAAACTCACAACACAGTTTGGCGGACAAACACCAAAAATACCATGTAGTTTTTAGATTTAGTTGTCAGATATACTTCCTTAGCTGTGAAACACTTTTCCTCAAACGATAGGCTTATTAGAAACCTATTCATCTTATAAGTAATCCACATTCCTGTCCCAGACCCTTTGCAATATCCTTTCCTTAGCCACGTGGCGCCTCCCCCATCTCGGGCAGGGCTCATACTGGGTGTAAAGGTCAAGAATCTTCCTAGCCTTCAGCTCCATTGTATTGGGTAGTATCAGTTGCTCATAAACTAGGTTGCTTTGATGTCACACCCAACATTTGTCTTCCTGTATCTGGGCAGGATCACAAAGAGAGGGGTAAATAGAGGCATGGGTCGCCTCCCCTTCTAGGGCCTTTTTTGTTGTAAGTTAGTGATTAGGTTGAAGGTCAGAGATTGAGGGGAAACCTGCATTTGTAATTACTGACTGGAATGCTGCCACTGCATCTAAATTCTAACTAGGTTTTATTACCATTTGAACAAAGCCGAGGACATTTAGAGGCTTGGATAAATTACCAGAAACTTTATTTTCCACGGACTCAGTTTCTCTCACAGTCCTGATCTTACACCACCGGAGCAATTTGTGTGGAGAGTTAAAAGAATCATTACTAAAAGAATAATAGTTATGAAAGAATATCTAAAAGTGGAGGAGTTTTTGGCCAGAGACGACACCCTCTCTTGGGGCTAATTGCCAATATGACTACGTGGGGAATTGTCACACACACGCAGATGCCGAGAGGAAGTGGGCGGTCTCGGCAGTGGGAGACATTCAATATCCTTTTACTAGCTTCTAGACTACTGGTGATGCCAGGTCTAGACCCTGTTATTTAATGAGAGGATATCTGACAGCAATCTCACTCTGGCCCCCTTTCTACCATTTAAAAGAGAGATAAGAGCCCGGTGTGGTGGTGCAGGCTTGTAATCCCAGTACTTGGGAGGCTGAGACAGAAGGATCACAGGATTGTGGCCAGCCCCAGCTACTTAGTGAGGCACTCTGCAACTTAGTGAGACCTTGTCTCAACGAATAAAAAATGGGGCTGGGGGTGTAGCTCAGAGGTAGAATGCCTTTGGGTTCAATCCCCAGCACCTCACACACACAAAATAAATAAAACAAGGATAAAGGAGACTCAACAGAAGACAAAGATCAGATTAGGCAATATACCAATTCATAGAGTTCGTTCAACTGTGTCTGTTCCCGTCCTTTCCAAGGAGCTGTGTTTCTACCTGCTCTCTATCGATGTTCCTGCTCAGGTCAGCCCATGTCTGTAGAATGCTTATCTGGTGTGAACCCTGCTCAGGAACCTATGATACCACTGTGAGGTGAAGAGGTGGGACCATTTCTGTAGTTAATTGAGATCACTACAGTTCATGTTCCTTCTAATTTATGGCACAACAAGGCAACTGTTCGGGGAAAGACAGAGCAGCAAAGGTAGCTTTTGATGTTGAGTTATCCCACCCATCTGCCCTTCTCTGCCTATGATACTGTGCTGAGGAGGGGTGTCACTGGCAGCTAGGAGTGGGCAGAAGCCAGTGTCATGCTCAGTAGTTTCACCTGAAGAGAAGTAGGTTCTGGCTTCTCTGTTCTGTGAACAGCTCTAGATACATTTTCCACAACATCCAGAAGGACATTTGGAAATAGAGAGTGAGCTTCTGCTTATAAAAAATATGCATTTTTTTTTTTGGTGGTACTGGGGTTCCTGGAAACCCTTCTATCTCCGGGCTACACTCCCAGACCTATTTTTATATTTTTATTTGGAAACAAGGTCTCTTAAGCCAACGAGGCTGGCTTTGAACCAATGCAATCCTCCTGTCTCTGCCTCCCAAGCACAGGGATTACAAGCGTGCGCCACCACGCCTAGCTTATGCATGTATTTTATTTGAAATATATTACTTCTGCAGAAGTAAAAATGTATGAAAATGAATTTAAGGTCTGTGAAGAATAACCTTGATAATTTAATGGGTATTGCATTGAATATGTAGATCACTTTGGAAGAATGGCCATTTTGATGATATTTATTCTGCCTATCCAAGAGCATGGAAGGTTTTTCCATTTTCTAAGGTCTTCTTCAATTTCTTTTTTTTTAATGTTTTATAATTTCCATTGTAGAGTCTTTTATCTCTTTAATTAGCTTTCTTTTCATTTCTTTTCTTTTCTTTTTTGTATGTGTGGTACTGAGGATGGAACCCAGGGGTTTTCTACCTCTGGACTATACTCCCAGACCTATTTTATATTTTATTTGGAAACAGAGTCTCACTAAGTAGCTAAGCTAACTTCAAACCTGTGCAATCCTCCTGCCTCAGCCCTCCAAGGACTGAGATTAAAAGCATGTGCCATAATGCCTGGCTTGATTAGGTTTATTTCTAAGGATTTTATTTTATTTTGTTTGTAGTACTGGGGATGGAATTCAGAGCTTTCTAGCTCTGGGCTACACCCCTAGCCCTATTTTATATTTTATTTTGAAACAGGGGCTCCCTAAGTTGCAGAGGGCCTCACTATGTAGCTAAGGCTGCTTTAGACCTGCTCAATCCTCCTGTCTCAGCCTCCCAAGAACTGGGATTACAAGCATGTGCTACCATGCCTGGCTAGGATTTTATTTTTTTAAGGGGGATATCATGAGTAGAACTGTTTTTTTAAATTTCTTTTTTCAGTGGAATTGTTTGTCATACAGGAAGTCTTTTAATTTTTTAAGATTGATTTTTGTATCTAGATACTTTTGATTAGTTCTATAAGCCTTTTATTGAGTTTGGTGGGTCTTTTAAATATAGCATCATGTCATCTGAAAATTCATTTGGAACAACAAATATTTCTATATATATATATATATATATATATATATATATATACACACACACATATATTAGCCAAAGTAGTTATCAGCAACAACCACTCAGGAGGCATAACAATACCTGACTTCAAACTATAATACAGGCCATAGTAATAAAAAGAGCATGGTACCAGCACAAAAACAGACACATAGACCAATTGAACTTCAGAATAGAAGACTCAGAAACAAATCCAAACACTTACAGCATATTGATTTTTGATAAAGGAGCCAAAAAACATACAATGGAAAAAGATGGCCTCTTTAAAAAATGGTATTGGAGCCAGGTGTGGTGATGCACACTTGTAATCCCAGTGCTTGGGAGGCTGAGACAGGAGGATTGCACAGTTTTGAAACCAGCCTCAGCTACCTGGTGAAGCTCTCAGCAACTTAGTGAGACCCTGTTTCCAAATAAAGTATAAAATAGGTCTGTGAATATAGCCCAGAGGTAGAAAAAAACCCTGGGTTCTACCCTTAGTACCACACACACACATACAAAAAGGTATTGGCAAAACTGGTTAACCACAGAAAATTGAACAAAAACCCCACTTTCTTACACTGCACAAGTCAATTCAAGATGGCTCAAAACCTTGGAAATTAGATCAGAGACCTTGAAGCTCCTTGAATAGGGCATAGGTTCAATACTTCAATTCATAGTCAGAGGTAAAAACTTTCTCGAAAAGACTTCAAAGGCACAAGAAATTAAAAGGAGGATCAGTACATGGGATTGCACTGAACTGAAGAGCTTATGTAAAGCAAAAGAAACTATCAAGAATCTCAACAGAACCGGGCATGTAATGCCAGTGTTTGGGAGGCTGAGACAGGAGGATCAAGATTCAAGGACAGCCTTAGCTACTTAGTGAAGCCCTTTGTATCTCAGTGAGACCCTGTTTTAAAAAATAAAGGATAGCTGGGCATGGTGGGGCATGCTTGTAATCCCAGCATTCGGGAGGCTGAGACTAGAGGATCGTGGTTCTTGGACAGCCTCAGATACTTGGTGAGGCCCTCCACAATTTGGTGAGACCCTGTTTCAAAATAAAGACTGAATAATAGGGCAGGGGGGGTAGCTTGGAGGTTGAATGCCCCTGCGTTCCATCCCTAGACCCACAAAAAAAAAAAAAAAAAAAAGGATAAACAGTAGGGCTGGGGTGTAGTTTGGAGGTAAGATGCCCCTGGTTTCCATCCCCAGTAGCACACACACACACACAAAAGTATATACAAAAAGAACCTCAACAGAAAGCCAACAGAATGGGAAATAAAATTGCCAACTATATCTCCAATAGAGGACTAATGTCTAGAATATAGAGAGAACTCAAGAAACTCACAGCTAAGAAAACAAATAACCCAATCAAAAATGGCAAGTGAGCTAAATAGATACTTTACAAAAGAACAAATTCAAATGGCCAATAAATGTATGAAAAATATTCAACGTCTTTAACAGTCAGAGAGATGCAAATCAAAGCTACCACGAGATTTTACCTAATTTCAATTTGAATAACAATAATTAAAAACACAAACAACATCTGGGCATGGTGGTGCATGCTTGTAATCCTGGCATTTGGGAGGCTGATACAGGAGGATTGTGGTTCACAGACAGCCTCAGCTACTTAGTGAGGCCCTTTGCAACTCAGTGAGACCCTGTTTCAAAATAAAGAAAAAAAATAGGGCTGGGGGTATAACTTGGAGTTTGAATGCCCCTAGGTTCCATTCCCAGTACCACAAAACAAACAAACAAACAAAGCAAAAACAAACAAACAAAAAAACCCCAAACAATAACAAACTGGCAAGGGTATGGAGAAGTGGGAACTCTAATACATTGTTGGTGAGATTGCAAATTAGTGCGACCACTATGGCAAACAGTATCGAGGATCCTCAGAAGAATGGGAATGCACCTACCATATGATCCAGCAATACTACTTCTGAGTATCTACCCAAAAGAATGGAAAGCAAACTACCAAACTAAGGCATGCATATCATGTTCATAGTCACACAATTCATAATTGCCAAAGTATGGAACCAGTCAAGATGTCCATCAACAGATGAATGAGTTACAAAACTATAGGATATTTACACAATGGAATTTTGCTCAACCATAAAGAAGAACAAAATTATGTCATTTTTCTGGGAAATTGATAGAACTGGAGAATATTATGCTAAGTGAGATTAGTCAATCACAAAAAGTGAAAAATCAGATGCTTTTCCTAATATGTGGAAGCTAGGGAAAAAATAGAATGTAGGAGGGACTCTAGACAAAGAAGGAGAAACTGTAGATGAGTAAAGAAGGTGACCTTACTGAGGAAGGTGAGGGTGGCAGAGAAACTCCCAAATGCACATGATGTGCATTCACAAGCATATCAAAGTCAATCACTAAGCAGAACATGAGAAGGAGGGAATGGGATGGGAATAGGAGAAAGGCTAAATGAGTGACGTGTGTATGTGTGCCTCTACCATCTTGTACCACATTAAGATGTATGACTACAATACACCAATAAAAAACAAAAAAGTATGGAAATATATAGAGTTCAGAATGAAATTATTCTCTAATTTTTCTAAAAATGCTCAAATTTCACCATGTGACACTAAAGAAAGAAAGATACCCCATACTCTTGGATAAGAACAAATATCATCAAAATGGCCATCCTACCAGAAGTGATCTACAAATTCAATGCAATCTCTATTAAAATAGTATAGTCATTGTTCACAGATCTATAAAAATCATTTCTAATATTCATATGAAGCAACAAAAGACCCCAAATAGCCAAAACAATCCTCAGCAATAAGAACCATGATAGGTTGGGTCCCACGGGGCAGGACCTTAGAAAAGGAGGAGACTCTGCTGGGCGATATCACGAGACAGGTGATATCATGAGAGGGGTTGAGTTTCCACGCATAACCCCACCCACAAGACGTAAACTTTAAAAGGAAGGGCATTTCCCTTCCAGCGTTGGAGAAGCTCGGAGGTCTTCAGGGGCGGTCCAGCTCTTATCCCTGAGAGGAGACTGCATTAAAATTCTTTTTCTTTTAGCGCACTGGTCTCTCTCACCTTTTTATTGTGCCTAAAAACCTAACAAACCATGCAGGAGGCATCACAACATCTGATTTCAGACTATACTACAGGAACATAGTAATAACAACAACATGGTTTTGGCACAAAATTACTCTTATAATGAAAGATTTAATAACTCTTAACATCTGGTAAAAATGCATGTATTTTATTTTAAATGTGTTGCTTCTATGGAAGTGAAAATGATTGGAAGTGTATAGAGTTCAGAATAAAATTATTCTCTAATTCTTTGCCCTAGAGATAACCACTACTGATAGTTTGGTGTATTTTCTTTCCATTGTGCTGCAATTTGCTTTTCTCATTTATTTTTATATCCTGGACATCTTCCCAAATTAGTATATGCTATGGTTTTAGTATAGTTCGAGTGTGTCCCTCCAAGGCTTTCATGTGCTTGAAGTTTAATCTCAGTGTGGCAGTGTTGAGTGGTGGTGGGACCTTCAAAAGGTAGGGCTTATTAGGAAGTAATTAAGTCATTAAGGTCACTGTCCTCAAAATGAATTGATGTAATTCTTATGGGACCTTGGTTAGATCTTGAGAGACCTCAAAAATAGGCCTGGGATGGGCGCAATTGTGTAGGACTCATAAGGCTGAGACAGAAGGACTACATGTTCAAGTCCAGTTTTAGCAACTTTGTGATACCCTTAGCACTAAGCATGACATTGTTTCAAAATAAAAATAAAAAAGGCAGGCGTTTTAGCTCAGAAGTAGAATACACCTGGGTTCAATTTTCAGGACCAAATCAAACCATATAAAATCAAACCAAATCAAACAAAGCTAAAGCAAAAACAAAAACAGAAGCACTCCAAAACCAAAACAGGTCTGGTCCCTTTCTGGTCTCTCTGGCTTCCTGTTTCACCACAGCATTCTTTCCTTTTTAACACATTGCTGCCAAGATTCCATCTATTACAAAACCCTAACCAGAGCCAGCACCATGCTATTTAACTTTCTATCTCCCAAACTGTGAACTAAATAAATGTCTCTTATTTACAAAATACTCATCCCCAGGAATTTCATTATAGCAAAATAAAATAGTACTCATACAGTTTTTAGAGGTTTTTTAATTTCATGCTTATTGGTAACTGTATTAGTCAGCTTTGTGTTACTAACAAAATACCTGAGATAATTTATAGAGGAAAGATTTATTTGGTTCATAATTTTGGAGATCTCAGTGCATGGTTGGTTGGCCTGTTGCTTTTGGGGCCATAGGAACACATGGTGGGAAAAGCTGTTTACCTGATAGCATCCAGGAGCACAAATAGAAACAGGAAGGAGTAAATGTCCCAATATGCCCTTCAAGAACATGTTCCCAACTTCCTTCCACAAGACTCTACCTCTTATGGTTCTGCCACCTCTCCATATGACCAAGCTGAGGACCAAGCTTTTAACACATGGGCCTTTGGGGACATTCCAGACTTAAACAAGAGCAGTAACTGAACAATACTAATGCATAATATTATTCATTTAATTTTTGCTCCTATTAATGAACACTTGGCTTGTATTCAGTTATTTTTGCTATTTATAAACAAGTTGTATTGAACATTCTTATAGCTTATTTCTCAGTGCACATTATGTGAGAAGGGATAGTATAGAAAGAATCTCTAAAGAGACAATGGCCAAGTCAAAGAGTTGCATATGATAGTTGAAATAAATTGCTGATTGCATTCTAAAAGTTTTTAATGATTTACATATTCTTAGGTAGGCTTTATTTAACTCTTAATAACTGTTACTAGTATGCAACATGTGAATTGTCTTCGTCAATTGCCCCTTAGTTCTCAAGAGATTTAGATAACCTTTGATAGCTTTTTCAGTGTAGGGCAACAAATTCACAGCTACTCAAGAATGTTGAAAGTTTGACTAACACTCTTTAGATGAGTTTAGAAGTAGGGAAAGAATCAAGTAAACAAAAGTTATATGTTATTAAGATATGAATAAAA